>NW_011964219.1:0-4102 GCF_000949405.1 Vollenhovia emeryi
TTTATTCATCACTGGTGACTTGAAATATACCCCTCTACTGTAAATTAAAAAATGTTACTAAATAGTTATACCGTCACTTATCATATAATGTTAAATTTATACACTCGGAAAAACCCTATAATTGTAGTGTATTTTTCGTAAGGGTGGCCATATGTCCGCTAGGATCAGATCAGGGGGTCGATTATGAATTTTTTTACACACGTGAAAAGTGACAAATTTCTCCATTGCCTTCTTCTTCTATGTCCTTCGCTAGAAAAAGTAGGCAATGGAGAAATTTTTCACTCTTCACGTGTGAAAAAATTCATGATCGACCTCCAGACTACTCATGTCTGATTGGATCCGAGCAAATACAGATTATTCTTGTCATATCTGACCTCGTCCGCCAGGATCAGATTAGATCTACTCATGTCTGAGTGTATCTGATCAGATATAGATTATTCTTATCATATTTGACCTCGTCCGCTAGGACCGGATCAGATCTACTCATGTCTGATTAAATCTGATCAGATAGGGCCAATATTTTGATCAAATCAGATATAAGCGAATTTGATCTGATTTGATCTGATCAGGTCTGTTCAGATCTTTTCCATTTTTTCCCGGGACGATACCAAGAGACAACAGATTTTTAAGGTAAAATATTTTTATCACTTATTGCTGAATTAATTTCCTGAAATTTTCATGTCAATGTGACAAATAATGTCAACTTTCTACTTGGGTTGTAAATATTATAATATACATAGCGAATATATCTTAACCTCATCTCCACTTGTGGTGATGATAAAATCTTGGTTCGATGATTTCCGAAATGAGTTGCACTTCGCTTGACTGTGTTCCGATATTTATATCCAGCATGTCCAGCATGTATTATAAATTTTCAGTGCCCTTATACAGGGTGTCCCAAAAAGATCGAATCACCTTGATAACTTGACAGGACATTTTCAGAAAAAAATGTTTTAGACCAAAAAATGTCAGGTTTATTCCTCCATCAGGAAACTTGATAATTTCTTCCACGTTTAGCGATACGATATCTCGATAGCTATTTGTCGGAGGGAAAAGTGGTACAGGTCTTTTTTACTTAATTTGATCGCAGTAATTGCTGTTGCAATAGTGTCCCAGTTGTTGAAAATTTTTATGTATATTATGTTACAATACACAAAAATTGTATGTTTCCCTTGAATGTCTCAAATAATATAAGGTAAATAAGAAAAAGGTTGAGATAAAAGTTGTTCCAAGTAATTAATAGAAAAAGAATATACAATAAAAGAGGAGATCCCATTTAAAAAAATCAAAATTGACCTTGAAATGGCCTTCAAATTTGACCTATAGGTCACGGTCAAGTTCACCATCAAATACCTTGCTTTGAACCTGACATTCTTTGTCTGAAACATTTTTTCTGAAAATGTTCTGTCAAGTTATCGAGGTGATTCGATCTTTTCGGATGCTCTGTATACTATTTTCATATGCGAATATTTTATTTTATTAACATATTATAAATTATTTTGTAACCTGTAATTGTTGAGTATTTTAACATACTTGAAATTGTAATAATATGCCGAATATTGTACACAGTTGAAAAATTTGTGTTAAATTTAACAGATATCACATGTCCCAAACGGTCCACACAAATTTTTGTGTTAATTTAACATAATATGGATATGTTAAAGGATCACACTAATAGTCTGTTAATATTTTAACACAAAATAAATGCAAATCTCAAAATCATTTAACATAAATTTTATGTAAACTTAACACATTTTTAATGACAAAATGAATTTCATAATAGGCACTAAGACGCGCCACTTATTTTTCGGCGAGAAAAGTAACGGGCTAGGATTCAAACCTACACTGAAAAAAATTAATGTACTTTTACATGGAAATTACTTGTTCAAATCCGGAAAATTACCTGATTATAACTGTAATTTTTTTCCAGATTTCTTAAAGTGAAAATACATATTAATGGTAAAATATAGGTGAAATATAGGTGAAATTACTATTTTTGTGTAAAAACACTTGAATTTTCATGCAAAATTACAGAAAAAAGTCTGCAATTTTCCATGTGGGCAGTAATATTGCATGATTATGCTGGGTCGGAAAAAACCCAGTATAATCATATAATTTTACAAATATTTTTTTCAATGTAGGCAACCTTCCGCTTGCCAGGCGAGTGCTCTTCCAACTGAGCTATCCAGGCCCAGATGTAATAAGCCAAATGGTCCGAGACCACTCTCTTATGTTATATAGAATAAAATCAACATTTCATTCTGTAAATTTTAACAGATAAATCTTGTTATACTACTAATAATATAGAATGTGTTAACCATTTAACACCAAAATTTTAACGGGCATTTCTTTTAACAAGAAAACAAATTTTCCAACTGTGTAGGGATATGCCGAATAAAAAAATATACTAATTTATCAAAACGACAAGTATTTCGTCGACTCGCTAACCAATCAGAAGCAGATCTACATAATATTCATAACTCACATTCAAAATTTGCAAGCAAGTTACAATGTTTACATGATATTCGTTATGTTGGACATGGATTATGTAAAGAAAATAATAACCTAATCAGAACTGACAATTTTGAATCTGAAGGCACACATGATTTTATAGAAAACAAGACTGTTATTCAGAATATTCCACTAAATTATGAAGATGAAATTATACAAAATAAAATAGACGGTACATACGAGAGTGATTTAGAAGAGGAATTTGAAGGAAAAAATCCTGAATTTTTCGAAAACCATTCTTTTAATTTTGTCGAAAAATTGAAATCGTTTGCGATAGATTGTCAAATTAAACATATGCATTTAAATCGCCTTTTAAAATTACTGAAAAAGGCAGGACACAACAATTTGCCTGAAGATTCTCGATCTTTATTAGAAACACCTCGAACTTCTAATTTAAAAATTAGTCCTTGTCCGCCTGGAGAATATCTTCATTATGGATTAAGGAAAGCTATAGAAAACCAGTTACATGGTTTATATCTTATATCGATGAAACGAAATTGATGTTGGATATAAATATCGATGGGTTACCCATAGCAAAATCTTCTGGAACATGTTTATGGCCTATTTTAGGAAAAATTGTTCACAGTTCTTTGAAAACGCCATTCGTTATTGGGATATATCATGGCAATAAAAAACCAACTTCAGTTCACAACTTCTTGGCACCGTTTATCGATGAATATAAACAGTTACAAGTTGAAGGAATTGTCATAGATAATACAAAGTACTATATTACATTGCGATGTATAGTTTGTGACAGTCCTGCACGGTCTTACGTTAAATGTACCAAACAATTTAATGGATACTTTAGTTGCGATAAGTGTACTGAAGAAGGAGAATTTCTAGATCGAATGGTTTTTCTTTCTGAATCGGCACCGCTACGAACTGATGATACTTTCAGAAGTAGAATGAACGAAGAACATCATATTGGAATTTCACCTTTTGAATGTTTACCTGTTGATATGGTTAAACAATTTTCGTTGGACTCCCTGCACGTAGTATTCTTGGGTGTAATGAAATCGCTATTAATGAGCTGGGCAGATAATCGTCGATGTCCGAAGTTTAGCTCTCAGGCTATACAACTCACATAGAAATTGGCATCCAGTGGATGTCTCTTAAACATCCATAGCTCCATGGAACGTCTATCTCCATGGTGGAAGCCAGATGGACGTCAATTAGAGCTCCATTAAATCTCCATAGTTCCTTGGAGTGTCTCCTTCCACGGTGGAAGTCAAATAGATGTCCATTAGACATCCAACCTACCTCTATGATAGAGTCCTTTACAAATCCATTACAGATGTTCATTCGACATCTATTATGGATGTATAACAGATTTACATATGTAGAACTTCTAATAGATTTTAATATTAAATCGTTTCATTTTTAATTAAAATTTATCAGGTAAATTTGAAAGTGCATTTAAACATTACAACACATTATACAGTTTAATTATAATTATAATTAACAGACGTTTCGTGGCCAATAATAGACGGTTCGCGGAACCTCGTTGGATACTTAAAAGACGTTTCGTGGATCGTTCACGGACGGTTCGCGGAGCATTGATGGACGATTAATAGACGTTATTGGGATCAAT
>NW_011964220.1:0-4108 GCF_000949405.1 Vollenhovia emeryi
TTTATTTTGCAGCATCTAGTAACAATTCTTCAACCAATAGCAGCGAGTTGCTGCGGCAGTATGCTGCGCATGAAATGGTACCTTTAGCCAATATAAACCAGCTACCGGCAAGGAAGTTCTGTGGCACTTCTGCCGGGGGCTTCTCATGCCCATTCTACACCTAGGGATGATCCTACTTGTGGCTCATCCGATACCCCTTCTATACCTAAAGCTAATCCTACTTGCAGCTTATCCGAGGGAGTAGTATAAAGTGTAAAAGGTTTACACTTTGGTTGGTTTCCAATCGTACCAAAGTACAACTACAGTGTACCCTTTTACACTTTATACTACTCCCTCGGATAAGCTGCAAGTAGGATTAGCTTTAGGTATAGAAGGGGTATCGGATGTGGTAAAAGTAGGATCATCCCTAGGTGTAGAATGGGCATAAAGCATCTAGCCCACATAGGCGCCATTAGTGCTGCTACCTGTCGTTATTTTAATGTATTATGTATCAAAATCTTATACGGTAAAGGGAAAGAAGAAACATACTATTACTTTATAAATTTATTTTCCTGAAAATAAAACTAATTTATTATAAAAATGTCTTTTACTTATTGCGGTATCTGTAGTTTTTCCAATAAAAAACAACCTTAACCTAATAATACTTTTTTTGGGTGTTCCCCTCTACGGGGGCGTCGTCAACCGTTAGGTTATTTGACGCGTCTTCTAGTTCCTCCAATGCTCTTTCCCTCGTCCTATATTACTTTTCCTGTTTTCTTGATGAATTGGTATATCAATTGTAGTTTTTCCCAGTCTTCTCTTTTTAGTATATCCTCTATCGGTTCTATGTCCGCGTTCCTGAGTTCTCTGTTATCCAGTTTCTGTGCCAGCCATTCCCTTTGTTCTTGTATTGTGCGCATGCCCATATCGCATGGTCCAGGTTCTCCGTTCCCCCTCCGCAGTCACACTGTTCCGTGTCGATGTATCCCTTTCTTGCGAGCGAACATTTCAGGTTATAGTGGTTGGCTCTCACAATCAGTCTGTTCATTAAAGTCCCGTAATATCTTTCCGTGTTAAGTCCCTTGTACCATCCACTCATTCTTTCCTTTTTGTGAAAGTATTTAAAATAGTACCTTCCTTTGTGCCTTGCCTCTCCTTCTATTACTTTACGTGTGCTTTTCCATTCTCTTGTCTTGCTTTCCACATGTATAGATCCGTAAAAGGGACCTCCAGTTCGCTCGGTTCCTCGTCCGTCGCCTCCTTAGCAAGTATATCCGCCATCTCGTTCCCCGCCAGTCCTCTGTGTGCCGGAATCCATACCAGGTACGTATCAATCATGTATTCTTTCCGCAGCTTGCTGATGTTCTTTCTTGCCATTAATATATATTTATTTTTATATACTGTGAGCATGTTATTTTCTATTGCCTTGATTGCTGCCTTGCTATCTGAAAGTATTACTACTTCCTTTTTTATTTTTAGCCCTTTTTTAGCTGCCTCAAGTACCTTTAACGTTGCCATGTGGATTGCGAATGCCTCTGCTGTGAACGATGAGCATTCTTTAGGGAGCCACGCCTTGTAGGCCTCATCCCATTCGTCGCATACGAAGCTGGATCCCGTTGCTATTCCCTCCTCTGTTCTTGAACCGTCCGAGTATATGACCAGTGGTCTTTCCCTCAAGTCTAGTTCGTCTATGCATCTTTTTATCAAGTTGTAGTCTCGTTCCTGGTATTTTATTTCATTAATGTCCAGTGATGCTTCTTGTTTATTATTTTTCTCTCCTCCGTATTCTTTACCTATTTCTGTATTTATCTGTATCCTATTCATTAACACCTCGTATTCCTCATTCCATATTTCATATTTCCTCTCTCTTCTTATCGTTTTTTCTCCAATTCTTCTTATCTCGCTCCATGCTTTAGTAAGGACGCTATGCGTAAATCCCGGGTTTTTCCTTCTTTTTTCCTGTTCCGACTCCATTAATCTGTCCAGACTCTCATGTTCTTCCTTCCTTCCATGTTTCAGCAACTTAACGCAGAAGTTCTCCGCTAGTCTTACGGCTCTATGCTTCAACATCGGTATCCGTGCCTCAGCGATCATCACGTTAGTAGGTGTACTGTTCCTGTATCCCATCGCAGTTCTGATACCTTGGTATTGACCTCTTTCAATTTTCTGGCTGTAGTCATGTGTCCTAGGATAGTATACGTACAGTCCATAATCCGCCACTGCTCTGACCATGCTTTTGTACAGCGAGAGAGCGGTATTTATTTCCGGGCCTCTGGTGAGCGAGCAAATATACTTGATGACATCATTTGCCTTTTCCATTCTGCCTCGTATTACCACTACATGTCGTTCCATGCTCGCCTTGTTGTCAAAGTTAACACCCAGGAACTTGGCTTCCGGTAAGTTTTCTATTGTAGTCCTGCCTATTATGATGTTCATGTTTGTATCCGTATATCCAGGTTTATTGAACTCGATTAATTTGGTTTTCTCGTGTTGCATGTCGAGTCCCAGTTCTCCTACATTATTATCTATTATACATATGGCCTCCTTCATTTTGTCTTTGTTTTCTTTTCGTACGGGTCCAGTCGTGTATACCGCTATATCGTCAGCAAACTGTAATATTCCCACTCCATCTGGTAAGTCCGTAGTGACTTCATTAGTATATATATCATATAGGACGGGGCTGAGTACCGCCCCTTGCGGTAATCCTTTCCTGATTGTTTTTGTTATTGTTTCCTCTTCTGATACTAAGAACTCTGTTTCTCTTTCAGCCAGCCATTCCGCGATGAATCTTGTGATTCTACTTGGGCATCCTCTTCTATCAAGCTTCTCCACGAGGATCTCTGGGATTACGTTATCGTATGCCGAGGCCACGTCCAGGAAGGCCGCCATAGTGTATCCTCCTCTGTACATAGTGCTCCTTACATCCGCCAATAGTTTCACCAAGTTGTTGTGACACGATCTTCCTCTCCTGAAACCGTTTTGCGTCGAATCCATGATGTCGTGATGTTCCGCCCACCATACGAGTCTCTCATTCACCATTCTTTCATACACCTTAGCCACACATGAAGACAGCGCTATAGGCCTCACTTTTTCTCCTCCCGGTTTGTCTATGAAGCACACCTGATATTCCTTCCAAGTCCTTGGTACTTCTGCTGTCCTCCATATATGGTTGTATATACTTAATAAAGCTTCCTTAGCGTTCTGTGGCAGTTCTTTTATCATTTTGTACTCTATACCATCTTTTCCTGGGGCCGAGTTTCTTTTGACCATGTTAAGTGCCCTTGTTAATTCCTGCCACTTCAGATCATCATCCAGTGAATCTTCCTCTTCTCTCTTCCTGTCTATCACCTCTATCTTCTTGTACACTGTCGGCGGTGCTAATTTTTCTATTTCTTTCCTGATCGTCTCCTTCCTGTCTTTCGTTTGCCACTTATTCCAATCTACTTTTGCAAATCTGTTCTTCAGCGTCCTCATCGTGTTCCATACGTATTTCATACTAGTCCATCTGCTTATAGAATTGCAAAACTCCTTGAAACCTTCCCTCTTCCTATTTTTTAATGTCTTCCTTGCCATTGCCCGACATCTCTTATATTCCACGTATGCCTCTTCACTTTGTTCCTTCTTGTATGTTTTCAATGCAGCCTTCCTCTGATCTATAGCTTTATTGCACTCATCGTTCCACCACCTTACCGGATTGTGTTTAGTCTTGCTGTTCACCTTTTTTTCTTGATCTTCTTTCCTTCCAGATGCTAGATTTATGGCTCGTCTCATTTTGTTTATCAATGATTCGTATCCTATATTTTCATTCTCTTCCTTCATAAATTCTTTCACCTTGGTAAGGGGGAGGGGGGTATCGCTTAGTCCCCTTTTGCGATAATTTTCAATGTTAATTTTATTTGCCGCGGGTCGAGGGGAGACGGAATCGGGTTCTCGCGGTGGCCGTGTCTACCCGCAAGACCGCGGATAGCGATAAATGGCTGCTACGTGCAGAGCAACCGGTCGTGCCAAATTTCAAAAGAGACAAACAGATAAAGGCGATCGACTTATCGGGTGGTGCACCTCGTTTCTGGTCCTCGTCTCCAATTCCATGCAGGAGGGCGGGAAGCCAAGGAGAGAGAGAGAGAGAGAG
>NW_011964221.1:0-4108 GCF_000949405.1 Vollenhovia emeryi
ATAAGCTGGATAAGGTAAGCACACATTGCTTTTATGTTTCTTATATAAAATTGTAATCGGTACGTTTTTATCACATTACAGCAGCAGCACGAGCAGCAGCACTCGCTCTTCGCTATGCAACGTAAGTACTCTATTATCCTAAAAGGACAAAGGCAAGCACGAGCTGCACCTTTAAGTCTCATCTACAATGTGCTCTCTGTATCTAGAAACATTCTATTTTGTAGTCACTAAATACATTAATAAATTTGGCGCAATATGTTTTTTTTCCTGTGAAATATGTTTTTATTTCAACATTTCATCTTTCTACAGGTACGACTCCTCAGGGAGGACGAGGAGGAGGAGGAGGCGGCCAACCTCCAGCCCGTGCGGGAGATAATGTATCTCCCTGTCGTCCGAGCGAACGAGGAAGAGGAGGAGGAGTCGGCCCACGCAGAGCCCGTGGAAGACCCTCTGAATCTCCCTCGCGTCGACGAAGAGGAAGAGGCGGATGTGCAGCCCCTGCGACAATTGTTGTTTTTCCCTCTCGGCGGAGCGAACGACCAAGAGGAGGAGGCCCACGTCATCGAGCCTCTTGTCGCTGACCCTCTTCAGGTCGAGCGGATGGACGAGTCGCTGGAGGAGAGTCCGAGGACGCGTCAACTGCCCACTGTCGTCTCCATGGAGACGCTAGTTGAGCGCGTCAGAGTGGTGCCGAGGCCGCCGTCAACGACAACGACGACGCCACCGCCGCCAGCGACAACGCCAACGTCGACGCCTCCGCAGACACCGCGGAACGACGACGAGGAGGAAGAAGAAGAGAAAATGGACGTGCAGCCCGTACGAGAGGTACTCTATTTCCCTCTTGGCGGAGCGAACGACCAAGAGGAGGAGGCCCACGTCGTCGAGCCTCTTGTCGCTGAACCTCTTCAGGTCGAGCAGGACGAGTCGCTGCTGGATACTCCGAGGACGCGTAGACTGCCCACTGTCGTCTCCGTGGAGACGATGGTTACGCGCGTCAGAGTGGTGCCGAGGCCGCCGTCAACGACAACGACGACGCCGCCGCCGCCGCCGCCGCCGAAATCGCCAGCGACAACGCCCACATCGCCGCCGCAGCCACCGATATCGCCAGCGACCACGCCAACATCGCCGCCGCAGCCGCCGACATCGCGAGCGACAACGCCAACGTCGACGCCTTCGCAGACACCGCGGAACGACGACGAGGAGGAAGCGGAAGAGAAGGAGGAGGAGGAGGACGAAGAGGAAGAGGAACAGCATCCGCAACTCGCCGCTATAGGTGTTTATAGGTACAACCCGCGCGTACACGACGATGTATTAACCGTTGGAAGAGACATCGACTCCTTGCTCGTGTGCGCGCGAAGTCCGGCGCCGTTTAATCAGCACAGTAGCGGCTTCACCTTGTACCTCGACGACGTGCCGATCATACTTAGTAAAAATTACAAGTTGGCCGCGTACCTCGAGCGCCGGTCGTCGCTTATCCACCGACCGCGAACGCCCGCCTTCGTCGCGAGAGGCGACAAGATCAAGCGCGGCCTGCTGTGGTATGAGTTTCCCCTGGGCGACTTCGGGGGCGAAACAGTGTGGGTCCTCTTCCAGCTGCGCCCGCGCGCCCAGTGTTTCGCGCGCGAGGCACCTGTCCACGCGACCGGCGAGGACGGCAAGCTCGTCACGTGCCGGCGGCAATTCTTGTACCGCGTCGTCGTGCGTGCCTCCGAATTCGACGACGAGAACGTGCATACCATGGAGAGCGGGCTGACGTGGAAGTGTCTCCACCTCTCGAGGAGGTATAACATTCCACTGCAAGAGTGGGAAAGAATGTCAACCTCCATGGCCCGGATCCTCGCCGCCGACGACACCGTCCTGCGGGATTGCGGCATGCGGTCCCTGCGTTTCTACACCTGTCGGCACGGCCTCAGAGCCGAAATGGACGATGGACGCCGCCTTTTGCAGGTCACGGCCCAAGTGTCGCACGCGCACGTCGACGTGCTTCAGATCCACCGAGCCGACGTATTCGCCACGAGAGACGAAAATTCCTGCGCGCTCATCCGCATCAACGACCTCGCCAAAAACCTGTCGGGCGTCTTTCGCGGCTCCACGACGTTCCGAGGAAAGTTGCTGAAATTTAGAACGGGATTCCTGGCAGATTTTGGCTTTTTGTCGCGGCACTCCACCCTGCTGCCGCTGGAGGAAAACGACGACGACGACGACCCGATGGTGACGTTCGTTCAGGCGTACAACGCCGCGGCCAAGGCGGCGCGTCCGCGAGGCGTGTCCTTCCTAGGGATGGCCGCCTTCTGTCGCCTCTTCGAGCTAGAGGACGGTGCGACCAAATCGCTGCGCACGCTCGGCCTGGAGGTGGGACAGTACGCCTTCGACCTCGTCCGCTTTACTCGAGACTGCGTCGCACGCTTCCTGGCGCTGCGCGTGGAGGAGGTACGCACTTTCGACTCCCTCGCGGTCGAGGGATCTCTCCTCGACGAAGCGGAGCGGACCAGGACCTTCGATCCCAACAGCAACTGTCTCGTGACGCAACACCTCATGCGCTCGGGCTTAGTGTGGATCATGTGCGACTGGAGCAGGCACGCGTTCCACGCCATCGGTCCCGATGCGGACTTCGTGCAGCAGCAATTTGAAAACGACCGGCTCCGGACGCTGTCCTTCGCCTCGAAGGTGCACCGCACGAGACAAGTCGCGCGCGCCGAGTTCCGCCTGCTCTACTTCGCGCACGGCAGGCACGCGAGTTTAAACTACGCGAAATTTCGCTACATGATCGGCAGTAATACGGAGACAAACGCCATCGACCGGGGCGTCGTGCTCGTCCGACCGCTCGAGGACGCGGCGGACGACGAAGACACGGAGTTCGTGTACACGCTTCGCGCGCCCACGTTCAACGAATTATTTAACGCGCAAATCGACAAGCACGCGCTTCTTACGATTAGCCCAAGGTTGACGTGCCCCGTTGAGTTCCTGATCCACGCCTACGCCGTCTGGGCGTACGGCAACTGAGTGGCCTTCACTTGGACACAGTACAATTGGACACGCTGCAAATAGACACGGTTCGAATGGACACATTTTGGTGTACACGGTTCAATTGGACACGGTTCATTTAGACACAGAAATTTTAGACACAGTGATTTTTGGACACAGAAAATAAATTTTCGACACGGTGCAATTAGACACGTAAAAATGTACACCGTTCATTTCTACACACAAAAGTTGTACACCGTTCATTTCTACACACAAAAGTTGTACACCGTTCATTTCTACACACAAAAGTTGTGCACCGCTCACTTGTACACCGCTCAGATGTACACCGCTCAGATGTACACCGCTCAGATGTACACCGCTCACTTGTACACCGCTCACTTGTACACCGCTCACTTGTACACCGCTCACTTGTACACCGCTCACTTGTACACCGCTCACTTGTACACCGTGTTTATAACATGAAATTTAAGGCAAACTGTGATTCTAGATGGGTTTCGAGTGTTTATAACATGGAATTTCAAGCAAACTGTGACTCTAGATGAGTCGGGATATTTATATATATTTAACCTTTTTTTTTTTATTTTGTTTACCCGGGGGACTCCTTTATGGATCATCACCCGCCCCCCCTGGAGAGAGGGACGGGTGGTATGTGGGACTGACCTCCCTGGCACCTGGGAAGATGGCCCAGAGCCAGTAGTGCAATGGAGGCCATACCGCACTAAACCCACCGGGGGTGGACTTCTCCGCGCTTAAATGGGCCCATCCGGGGCCATGATCACACTCACACAGATGGACCCAGCGCCGCGCGTAACACCGCGCTCTCCTCTGGCCTTGTTGCGGCCGTGGCCCTGAAAAGGGCCTACTTCCTGGCCTGGCCCTGGCAAAGACTCGCCAGGGCCAGCCCGCGGCGAGGGTGCCACCGGCCCCTCGCCGCTCCCCCTAGTTACTGGTGGGGGAGGGCGGACGTGGGTCTCCAGCCCACGCCCGCCCACCAGGGGTCCGTATGGACTTCCCGGCTATTCTCCTTTTAGTCGCCTTTTACGACAGGCAGGAGATACCCCAGGCCTATTCTTACGGCGGGACCTGGACGCCAAAATTCCCCCCAATCACTCCCCTTTTCTTC
>NW_011964222.1:0-4109 GCF_000949405.1 Vollenhovia emeryi
AAGTAAAATTTTTGAAACAAAAACTTGTAGTGGTGAACCGATGTTTTCTAACTTAGAGAAATTAGTACGAGTAATTTTTTCACTTCCCCATTCTAATGCTGAAGCTGAAAGAATATTTTCCATTGTTACGGATATTAAGACTAAAAAGAGGAATCAGCTTAGTATTGATAATGTTAATGCTATTTGTAAAGTACGATCAAGTTTTCAAGCCCTAAATCGAAATTGTTGTAGTTTTCAAGTAGAATATCTCGGTAACACTGAGGCCGACCTCAGGCCGAAACTGAAATTCGCGGATTCCGCCTCGACAGAGACGCGAAGTGAGACTAGGCGATTACGCCCGATTCGCGACGCGAACACGAGAGTAGAATGCAACGAGTCCGATAACTGATAGATGGAAAACCCGGGTCTCTTTTCCTGAGTGTGGCGCGGAGACTTTATGAGCGTATTTTAAACTTAGTCGGTTGAAAAACCGTCCGAATCACCGTTGTCCGTTGGCGACGACACTACACGCGAGTGACCGAGTCACAGTCGGTGAGGAGATGTCGTGTTTATGCCTAGCGATGAGACGGCAGGTTTGACTTGCGGAGACAAAGGAAGATGCGAACCGGACCGGATTCTTATTGGAAAGTAAAAGTTCACTCAGATTATTCAAGTAGTTTAAGAGAATCTTAATTACGCCTGATGAGGGAACTCATCATCGTGAACCCCCCTTTTATGATGAAACAATTACAAATTAGTAACATCCAAAGTGTAGATTAACAAAAGGAACGATGATTTTAGTAAAGGTAGTTCTCGGTTACACGAGGATCGGAAAGACAAAGGATATAAGGAACTTTGACTCGATCCGCGACCGATTCGCGGTAATAAACGGCTGATTTTTGATACTGGCAGTTCGCGACGAACGATGTACGAAGCAGCGTTATTACGGACACTAGATAATTGCACGATATGACTTCACTGAAAGCTAAAGCACGTGTGTTCCGCGAAAAGGTCTCGCTGCCCCGTGTCGCGCAGAGAGGTGCGAAGAGAGGGCAATCCGCCGAAACTCGACGCGGATTCGGAGAATAGTTATGCGAATCAGCTGTTGCGAATACACGCGTCCCGTACGCGGTCGCGGCGTGATCGCCGCACAGCTGATCGACAGCGACCGTTTTCCCCAATTACCGCGCTCGCGCCGCGTACCGTGAGCCCGAGCCCGAACATAGAACAAAAGTATTTACAGTTACATAATTCTCAAAATTTATATTCTTCTAATACAAGTAATATACAGAACAAAAATAAATAATTATTTTTTATTTTTAAACATTTTTTAATATTTCAAAAACTTACATATACTTCTTTCAAATTACAAATTTATTCTTTTTAAAATGTAACTTAATTACATTTTTGTAACTTGTATAATAATGTCTAATGTATATCTTGTTATGTTATTTGTCCACTCGATATTATTTAAATAATAATTCCTCTTTTTATTCTTAATTCTTAATTTCTTTTTATTCTTAATTTTATTGCAGGTGTAAAATTAAAAGTGTAATCCTTTCATTTATTATTTTTGTTAGTTCATTAAATTATAGTATTATTTTTTATTTATATTATTTTTTAATTGTAATTTTATTAATAGTCTATATGTGTGCCAATATACTTTTTTATTTAAGATTATCTAAAGATTTTAGTTTTATTCTGATGTGTGCAACATTTTGTTGGTTTTCCCTCTAGAAGTGCAATATTTTTTATTTGTTAGAATAAAAACAAACATTTTATTTTTATTTGTGGAAAAAGGGGGGTTTATATTATTAATCTAATTTTTAGTTGTTTCAGAAATTTTTCAGCGTCTATTATTTTGCCAAAGTCTACCAAAGAAGATAGATATATGAAAATGTGCATATTTTTTGTTGAAATAATTTTATGCGGCTTGTTAGTTATTTCATTAAGTGTTTCATTTTAATTATTTTATTTCATAATTTACTTATTTTAATTATATAAATTGTATCTCATTCAAATTTTTATCTTCTTAATTCTTAAATATTTTCTTCATATTTGTACTTAAATTTTACTTCGTATATATTTATAATTCGTATAGAAATGTACATATTTTGGAACACTGGTGGTGAGGTTTTCTGCAGTTTTCCTTATCCCTGCAACAAATGTTGGTGTTCATCATGTAATAAGTCGGCTGCAGACGCACTAAGAATTAAAGTCACTTCTAAATAATAAAAAATATTATTAACATTTATGTCTGTGTTTATTTTATTGATAAAAACCTTTTTATACAATATTTCCTATACTCTTCTTATAAGGGTTCTATCTAAACCCTCAAGTTAAGAAGAACGTATATGCTACTGAGCGGCTGCCCAAGCTTGCGCTACTGCGCGTGCGCCAGAAATCCCGCAATCTGGGATCACTGGTTCCACCTACTGGTGGAACGAAGAGGTGGCTAACGCCAGGCGCGCCTGTGTTGCTGCCAGAAGGAAGTGGATCGGTGCCAGATCCAAAACGCTAAGTAGAGTTCACGATGAATTGGAGTCGGCGTATCGTGAGGCCAAGAAAATACTTAGAAGGACGATTCGACGCTCTAAGACTGAGGCTTGGAGAGAACTCCTGCGCGGGATCGAGGACGACCCGTGGGGACTCCCTTACCGCATGGTAATGGGCAGGCTTCGGAGATCCTCCCCCGCCTTGACGGAGACTTTGGACCCTGCAAGCTTAAAAGATCTTTTGGATTCCCTTTTTCCG
Organism: Vollenhovia emeryi; assembly: GCF_000949405.1. Taxonomy (NCBI): domain Eukaryota; kingdom Metazoa; phylum Arthropoda; class Insecta; order Hymenoptera; family Formicidae; genus Vollenhovia; species Vollenhovia emeryi. Next base: position 2,734 of record NW_011964222.1, read on the forward strand.
ACCGGTGAAACGCATGATCCGGTGGATACATGGCGTGACTGGGATCAATTTTTTGATGCGAATCGTATAGATATCCTCGAGGTATACGGAGCTATCATGCACAAGAGGAAGAAGAGCAGCCCTGCTTCAGGACCAGACGGAATTAGTTGCGCGGTCTGTAGGAAAGCGGCAGATATTGCCTCCAACCTTCTTGCGATGGTATTCAACGCATGCCTTCGTGACGGAATTTTTCCGTTAATCTGGAAAAATGCTACCTACATGAAAGGTTCGTGGAGTATCGGGTTTCCGATGGGTCAGTTGAGCGCAGAGTGGTGTCTTGTGAAGTTCCACAGGGCTCCGTTTTGGGCCCCCTTCTGTGGAACATCAGCTTCAATCACATCTTGGAAGTTAGGCCCAAGGATAGTTGCGCGATTATCTGCTATGCCGGCGACACCCTGATTATTGGAACTGCTAAGTCATTCGGCATGATGGACTCGAGGATTAACGATCAATTAACTATGATTTTGCGGAGAATGGATACTCTTGGATTGGCAGTGGCCGCAGAAAAGACCGTCGCGGTTATGTTCAGGGGCAGGACTCGAGCTCCATACGATCCTATTATTAGAGTCAAGAGCAGTTTGATCAAAATGTCTCCGAACATGAAATACTTAGGTGTCACCCTTGACTCAAAACTGTCTTTCTTGGACCATTTCAAGAAAACGTGCGATAAGGTGGCCGGTGTGACGTCATCCTTGTGCCGGTTGATGCCTAACTTGAGAGGCCCTCGCGAGGATAAAAGGAAATTGTACGCGAACGTGCTTTCCTCGGTGGCACTTTACGGAGCGCCTGTCTGGTGCGACGCCCTTTCTCAGTCTAGTGAAGGCTCCCGTTTATTCCGCGCGGCACAAAGACCTAGTGCGATTTGTGTCTGTGCGGCTTATCGTTCGACCTCTTTTGCTGCGGCATCGTTGGTAGCCAGACAGATCCCCTGGCGTCTGTTGCCAGGCTTTTGTTTACCAGTAGGCTTTTTGTGTGCCAGCTTTTACTTTTATAATATGGTAATTGCTTTCCAGCTGACGACTCAAATCGACACAAGTATCATTTTGTCTTTATTGTTCATTGGATATTGAACGAAGACAGCATGATACTTGTGTTGATTTGTTTCGCTAATTGAAAAGCAATATTATATTAAGGTAAGAAGCCGGGGCGCACCCCCCCCCCCAAATACAACTCGCCATATATATTACATACTTCAATTAATCTTAATTTGTTTCAGGTTAATTATTTCCAATATATCGGTGGCTTCCACTTAAAGGAAGCCGTGAACTTGTGCTCGAAAGAAAGCTTAAGCGATTCATTAACGCGGTCGTTTACCTTTTTTTTTTACGTGTGGAAAT
>NW_011964223.1:0-4112 GCF_000949405.1 Vollenhovia emeryi
ATATGCCGACCCATCTAGAGTCACAGTTTGCCTTAAATTTCATGTTATAAACACATAAAGACACAACATGGGTTGCTTGGTGGGGTGGGAGAGGGGAAGGGGGTGGGGCGGGGTGGGGCGGGAGGGGGTGGGGCGCGCGCAGCGCGCCGTGCTAAACGCACTTGCAACTTAAATATTAAAAACCATCGTTCAACATTTTTTGTTAATAACTTTTTAACGAGCAACGAGCGACGGCTAAAACCTTCTGAGGGTCACTCAGGAGGGTGACCTTGACCTTGACCTTGAAGGTCAAGGTCGTAGGAGCTGGGTCCCCTATTCGGCACTTTTACCCATTTTTCAAATAAGCGTGAAAAGCATGACGAAATGGCGATAGGTCGAAGACCCGTGCCCGAAGATTTAGGAATGAGTATAACAATAGATTGTGACCAAGTTTTGGGTAAATTACCAGAGGAAAGAATATCATTATATATCTGTAGTAAAAGAGTACGAGCCTTGGAAGGGAGTGCGGAGATCATTTTAAAATCAATTTGATCTAAGCCGGGGCTAGAATGCAAATTGATGGAATTAATAGCGAGTTCTAGCTCGGAGGAAGAGATGCGCTCTCCCATCCACTGAGACTCCGGTGAGTCTTGAAGGGGAGGAGAATAAGGGGGGGGGGGTAAACAAAAGGCGGGGCAGTATTTGCTGGTAGCGGAGAAGAATGTGTCATCACTTTGAGGGTTGGATAAGGATGAGGAGTTAGGGGAGAATCTTCTTCTTTTAAAAGAACGTATGAGGTTCCACAGAGTTTTAGGGGGAGTGCGTTGACTAAAGGTGTTGCAGAAATTTTTCCATGCAGTACGGTTTTGTTTACGCAGGCTATGGTTACAGTCATTAAGGGCTTGAGTGTAGAGGAGTAATTTATTAGCAGAGGGGTCCTTTTTATACTCCTGTAAAGCGATCCTTCGCTTAGCGACGAAATCGTCACAAGTTTTGTTCCACCAAGGGTTGGGGGGGAGCCCTTCTTAATGACGGTGCTGCGAGGGGGTTTAAAAGAGAAGTTAGGACCTCTATGTATTTTGAGAGTTTTATCCACGGCATTACGAATTTGTTCAATGAAGTTGTTATAGTCAGTATTCAGATCAGGAGTTTGCGAGTTACAGGAATCAGGGAAACTGTCTTCAAGAATCAAGCGCAGGGATTTTAATTCGATAGGGCTGAGTAGAATTTTATATGAAAAACTTAGAGCAGGGGGGACCTCACAGGTAACATATACAGCGATCGGAAAGTGGTCACTACCATGGAGGTCGTCCATAATATCAAACTCACATAAAGGAGCAAGAGAGGGGGATACGAAAGCGAGGTCCAAAGTAGATGCATTGCCTTTGACGGGGTCAAACTAAGAATGTTGATCATTGTTTAGGAGAATAAAATTGAAGTTATTAGCAGCATTAAAAATCTCTCGCTCAGCGGGGTTAGATAGGCGAGAGTTCCAGTAGGGGTGGTGCGCATTAAGATCACCAAGGATGATTGAGTGTTTATGATCGTCAGCAAATGAAAAGATTTGTTGAATAAGTTGATGAGGAGTGGATTAGTTAGGATGTCTGTAAAAATTAATAACGGTTAATTCAAATTCTTTAGTGGTGATGGCAAGAGTGATGATTTCGCAAGAAGGGTGGGGTTGTATGGGAGAAGAAAGTGAACGTATGATAAGAGAAAAGTGATATATAGCGCAAATACCTCTAACGGAAGGGGAAGAGGCATCAATACGAACAAAATTATATCCAGGTAGATTGATATATTTCTCTTGTGTAAGTAAGGACTCTTGGATGAAGATAACATCGCACTGATGAACAATCGAGGGTAATTCGGGGAGTTTGCCGAACAAGCCGCGAGCATTCCATTGAAAAATACGGAGGTTATTAGAAGGAGTCTTATGAGTGGAGTGTCTAGGAGTGTTGTAATTAGATAGGGGGGTGAACGTATGGGTCGAAGCTTCCCATTTGATTGGGAAGAGATGAAGGCCCCTGCCTAAAATTGTGAGAGTGAATTGGGGACATGTTAAGGGAGCGAAAATGTCGTACCATTTCGTCAAGTTGAGTAGCGAGGTATTCGATTGTGTGCATGGCAGAGAGCCAGTCGTGTTCAGAGGGGGAGGGGTTAGCGGGGAGATTAGTGGAAGGATTTCCGTTAGGGGAGCAAATGTCCTCCCGGAAGGTGTTATTTTGCGGAGCAGGGGCGCCTGAATTCGCTCCTGCGAGTTCGGCAGAGGGGGAGTGAGGAGAGGCCAAAGCACAGCCGTTACCGATAAGAGAGGGAATCCGGCCAGATTGGTTGACCTGTAGATTATGTTGATCAATGGGGAAGGGGTAAGACTTATTATTCTGTAGACGCAAAGGAGGATTATTGAGTCTGGGTTGACAGTCCGCTGTGTCCAGGGGAGGAAAGCGCGGTAAACGAGGCTTGTGTCGAGAGGAAAGAAATGCAGGGGGGGGGGATGAGGAGGAGGGGGGAGAAAAAGAGAATTTGGCTGCCATCTCAGCGTAGGAAGGAGAGTTGGGGGAATGATTAAAGATAGAGTACGGATTATAGTTGCGGTAGTTAACTGTATATGGAGAGAGTGGGGAATGTAGGGAGGGATGAGGATTATGATTAGTGTTCTTATGAGGGAAGGGTGGAAATTCGGTGTAATTATATCGTGGATCAGATACTGGGGACGAATGGTAAGAGGGATGTTCCGAAGCTGAAGGCTCTCCACGAATTCTGCGCCTAGCCTCGGCGAGCGAGATGTTAGCATGAGCTGCCAGATGTTGCGTTCTTTTGAATACCTCGACCTGTGGACAACTATGCGACGTGGGGCGGTGTGAACCACCACAATTAAAACAAGATAAAGGGTCTTGATCTTTGGGGCAAGTTGCACCATCCTCATGTTTGTCACTTCCACAGATAATACAGCGAGGTTTGCTTTTACAATCTTTAGAAATGTGGCCAGTTCTGTAACAATTATAACATATTTTAACTTTGGGGATGTAAGGGGATACCTTAAGTATTACATGAAAAAGCGTAATGGAGAGGGGAAGAGATTGCCCCTCAAATCTAACACATATAGTTTTGGAAGGTTCATATCCAAAGGTGGCATCAGGTTTTTTAACCCTGCGGTTGAGACGGTTTACATCGATTATCCTAACATCCGAGCGAGATTCAGACTGAATTGTCCCAGTAGTAACGTCCAAGGGAACACCTCTAACGATACCTACACGGGACAGCTTGTGCGAGGGTATGAAAGCGGCGAGTTTATGGGAACTCAGTGAAGTGTCAGACACTAAGCGATTTGCCGCCTGGGACGTCTTGCATTGGACCGAGACTAATCTGCGGTTCAGCCCGCTGACGTCCACAATATCGCGAGGCAAAATACCGATGACAATACGGCTCACAGTAAGCGGGTGAATCGGGGAATCATCGTTCATACGTTTCAGATGTACGGTAAAGGGGGAGGGGTATTATTACAGTATTTGGTGGGGAGCACGGATTTTGCAGGAGTTTTATTAATGGAGGATCTAGAAGTATCAGGAAGAAGCAGGGTGCGGGTAGCGGACGAGGAGACATCCGTAGCGACGGATGCCGAGGCCGGCAGCACGCCCTCAACCAAAGGGAGAGAAGATGATGCAAGGGGATGAATACTTGAATTCATGTCTACGTCACCGTCTGATGCGTTGGAATGTCCATCCGGAAGGTGCTTCAGTGGAGAGTTCGTACGAGAGGGGCTAGTAGAGCTGGATAATTCCGACTTCGATCCTGAGGGTCCTCTCTTACGCTTGGACGATCGTGAAGAGCGTTTCCCGCGCATGTCGGCTTCGAGATTACTACGCAGGCGCGAGATCGTTTCCTCCAAGGTGTGAAAGGTTTCACCTGGTGTATTCAATGAAGTATCACTAGGATTAGTGGAAGGAATGAATGAAACGGATGTGATAGGCACAGTAGAATTATTTGCATCCCCCGCGGATCCTTGATGATTGTCTATGTTAACTGTAGGAATGGGGGGGAAAGTGCTGTTGGGCAGCACATGGCTGACGCAAGAGGCCGAGGCCTGCACGTGGTTAAGATCCAGCAAGAAATAAAGTGAAAGCATAGTA
>NW_011964224.1:0-4112 GCF_000949405.1 Vollenhovia emeryi
TAATATGGAAACTGATACAACTAATTAATTAAAATCCCCTTCGATTTCCTTCCCGCTAATTTAAGGATTGCACCGGGTCCGTCCCCGGGTAAAGAAATTAAATTCTCTGACCCAAAAGAGGACCCACGGGCGTGTAGGAGCTCGAAGGGCGTCATAGCGAGCTTTGGCTCACTGACCCACTTCGAGCCCTTTAATAGATACGCCCGACTCTCGACGCGCATCTGTTGGAGCGTGCCGAGAGAAAAACAGTGTTCTCTGTGCGGCGTCCTTCCGCATAGTCAGTCCCGATAAAAAGGGACTTGAGATAGTGGACGCCCAGCGGAGAACACGACGTAACACCACCATGGAGATGCAAAACCTCCATTAGACGTCCACGTAAAATCTTACGGATCTCTAATAGACATCCACAGTTCCGCATTTGCTACTTCCATTGGACATCCATTAGCATACTCATAGATGTCACATGGATGTAATAAAGAGTAATTATAGATATTTAAGAAAACTGATGAAATATATAATCTATACTCTTTTAATCTGTTTGACTGCGCTATCTTTAATATGTTCTATCTTTTTATTTATTATAATCTTATCGGACCGACTTCGTATATGTTGTTTTAAATTTCAATTTGTATTCCTAGCTTAATAAGGTTCTAAATTGTGTTCTTTTTTTATTATACTGAAGATGGTCCAATAAGGACCGAAACGTCCATATCCATTTGTGAGCACTTTATTTCATTTATTTGAAATATATTATATTAGTGAAGGGTATAATTAATGTAGTAGACGCGACGACGTGAGTTGGCGGTTGATTCCCTTCTATGTATACATGTGTTTTGTGGTTTTGGGCTCGCGGGCCAGTGGGCGCTGGGCTGTCGTGACGAACGGGTGGGTTACAAGACCCGAACGGCACCTTATGTACCATTAAGAAATAAAGCATTGATTTAGATAAATAGACAGAGCAGGAGTCTTTTATCACAGTGGCGACGAGGACTTCGTAAGGACTCAACAAAAAAAAAGCTGGACGAGTTTCATAACCTACAAGGTTGCATCACCCAGTGAGTATGACAGAATCAAACGAGTTTATGGCAGCCTTGCTTAAGCAAAACGAGCTCATAAGAGAGCAATTGGAACTGCAGAAAAAGGAGGCAGAGCGACGGGATAGGGAAGCAGAGCGGCGCGGGCGAGAGAAAGAGCTAATGACGTGGATCGGAAACTTGAACTTGGCAACAGTAGCAACAGCGCAAGGAGCGCCAGCAGCAAATTACCGAATGACCACAGATTATCAGGATATTGCAGGCCAGATCGATAGGTTCGTGTACGCCCCGGAAGAGGGGCTGACCTTCGACCACTGTGTGGGGCTACGTTAATATATTTACAGCCCGGCTGAAGTGCCCACAATTACTTCCTTGCCGATAGCTGATAGCGAAGGCGGGAATAACTCACTCACAGTATAGGAGATATAAGAGTACTTTATTTGAGATCGTAGTGTACACGGCTAGTTGACCGTGACACGGGCGAGTAACGACTGACTTTTCCTGTCCCGTTCGGACAGCGCCACCAACGACCATAGACTGTGTCGTGGTATAGATAGGCAACTGCAAGTCGCCACATACTCCCCCCCGAGTGCTAACGCTGGAGAGAAAGAAAAATATAATTTCGGAATGACACTGTGTATCTGTAACAAATAATCGGCGCTGCCGAATATCACAAAGCATATTGCAGGAATACATGTAACACCGCTGCTTAGAAACTAACGCATCCGCAGGATGTACATTATCGCAGGGTTATATAGTGGTACCGCTGCTTAAAACTACAAAGAAGTATATGCAGGATGTACATTGCAATTATCCCGACATGTTATAACGTAGATTACACTTATACCGCTGCTTAGAGCTAACGCATACGCAGGATGTGCAAAAATAATAATAATAATAATACGCGACCGCGACCAGAATGAAAATTGTACTTAACACTAATGGCAAACGGAAAATATGAACTTTTACGCGCAATACATAACTACCTGTACTTTCCCGTATCGAGATTTTACTAGCGAGGGAATAAACGTACGGTGTTCTTGTCTAGCCTAATTTGTACCTTTTTCTTCGGGCCCGAATACGTTTTCAAGGTACCCGGTTGAATGCTTGACGAAGCAGGAGGCTTGTCTGTTGCGTTGGACGTAGACGGATCGCCGGGGGCTAGATCGTCGTCCGGTATGAAATGAGCAGGCTTAAGGCGCTCGATCGAAACGGCCGTAGGTTTACCGTTTATTTCGATCGAGTAGACTTTGTCCGACGTCCTTTCAATTACCCTGAAGGGGCCTGAATACGGTCGCTCTAGAGGCTTTTGACCGCGTCCTTGCGGAGGAAGACGTGCGAACAGACAGACAATTCCTTGAATCGGAAAACGCGCTTTTTATAGTGGTGTGCCACCGGTACTGGCTTCACCTGACGCATGTGCTGTCGAAAGTCATCTATAAAAATTTGGTGATCCAGTGTAAAATCCTCCTGGAGGAAAAATTCTCCCGGGATCCGTAGAACCGTGCCGTAAAGGAATTCGGCCGGGGAGGCTTTAGTGTCCATACGCACATGGGTGCGCAGCCCAAGCAAAACTGTCGGGAGGACCTCCACCCAATTCGGCGTATTATGGCACATGATTGCTGCCTTAAAGGTGCGGTGCCAACGCTCGATCATGCCGTTAGCGGCGGGGTGGTAAGCTGTCGTACGAATGCGTCTGCATCCGATAAGTTTGAGGAGAGCTGCAAAGAGCTGTGCCTCGAATTGTTGACCTTGATCGGTCGTCAAAATACTAGGTGCACCGAAACGAGCGACCCAATTGTCAAAGAAGGCTCGGGCTATTGTCCTGGCCGTGATATCTATTAATGGAATCGCCTCTGGCCAGCGGGAAAACCTATCTATAATCGTAAGGCAATAAGTGAAGCCATTACTGGGTTGCAAGGGACCGACTATGTCCATGTGGACGTGGTCGAAACGTCCGTCGGGAGCGGCAAATTGTGCAGGCTCGAGTTTGACGTGACGTGAGGTTTTGCACTGCTGGCAGTCCGTGCAGTTCCTCGCCCAAGTCGCGACGTCGCGATGTAGGTTCGGCCAGATGTACCGCTGTCGGATGACACGGGCTGTTACTTTAGCGCTCGGGTGCGCGGGGTTATGAAACAAGTCGAAAACCTGTCTTCTGAGAGATGCTGGAATGTAGGGCCTGATTGATTCCCCTGACAATTCGCAGTATAGCTCTGAGTTGGAAGAACCCCAAATGAATTTTTTTAATTTAAGCGAGGACGAGCTTGAGACTAGCAAATGCTTTAATTCTTCATCCTCTTTTTGCCTAGCGGCGAGGTCTACTAATTCAAATTCGACCGGGAGGCGAAGGGCCTCAACACGAGATAAATTGTCAGCCACCACGTTCTCGGGACCTGCGAGATATTCAAACGCGGTGGTGAACTGCGCTATGTACGAGAGCTGACGTAGTTGCCTAGGAGAGGCTTTATCCGACCGTTGCTGAAAAGCGTAAACCAAAGGTTTATGGTCCGTCATGACCTTAAAGTTACGACCCTCAAGGAAGTGTCTAAAAAATTTTATTGATTCATAAATCGCGGTCAATTCGCGGTCGTACGCACTATAGTTCCTCTGCGCCGGGGTAAACTTTCTAGAGAAAAAAGCTAATGGTCTCCAACCGTCAGAGGTATACTGCTCAAGGGCCCCACCCATAGAAAAGTCCGAAGCATCTGACACGACGCGAGTGTCGGCAGAATTGGACGGGTGTGCTAATAACGCGGCGTTAGCAAGGTCGGCTTTGGCCTTGTCAAACGCGGTTTCGGCCTCGGGAGTCCAGTTTATTTCGCGTTTATCGTTTTTGCGCGAGTCAGTTAGGTACGCATGTAGGGGGGCTTGTACGCGGGCGGCATGACGAAGGCTACGCCTGTAGAAATTTAACGCGCCCAAAAAACGACGTAGTTCCGCTACGGTCTTTGGCTTCGGGAGATCCTTAATAGCAGCCACTTTTTCCGGAGAGGGTTTAAGACCGAATTTATTTACGCGATGCCCGAGGAAGGTCAATTCTTCTACCCCGAATACGCATTTGGATGGGTTGATTATTAA
>NW_011964225.1:0-4113 GCF_000949405.1 Vollenhovia emeryi
TTAATTCTATTTTCATCAACAGTTTAAAGTGTTATATTCTAGTATATTAAAAAATTAAACCAATTGAAATATATGTATAAGAGCAGGTCATTTTGTGTGTACGTCCACGTAAACACAAAATGACCTGCTCTTATACATATATTTCAATTGGTTTAATTTTTTAATATACTAGAATATAACACTTTAAACTGTTGATGAAAATAGAATTAAAAATTTCTTGAAATTTTTAATTGCGTCTTTTTTCATTTTTATGATTTTACTCCTATAATCAAATTTTCAAACTAAAGTTGGAGGCAGAAGATGAGCTCCGATCGAGTCAAAACTTTTCAAATTTTTATTTTTAAACAAATTCGCATCGCTTCCACCTACGGGCGTTGTAAAATTAAAAATTTTTTTGAATGCTCCACCCTAATGTATATATGCCCCGAAGATCCCAGTTCAGTTAGCGAAGGACTGTCTAACGCGAAGCATGTGTAATATACAGGGTGTATTCTAATTCGCGCCCACCATTTATATAGTGATATTTCTCATGAAAAACTGAGTCGAAGAGTCCCGAACCATTTTTTCGAGTCACGCCTCACAAAGTAGTTATTATTATTTAAAAATTAGCGAATCCGCATCGCTTTTTAAACGGACGCACGTTCGTGAGCCACGCGTCTACTAGTGTGCGTGAGTGAGTCGCTGCGCGTCTCAGCATTGCCACGGCCGCATTCACGTAGCTCCGAAATAATCAATAATTGCTTTTTGCAATGAGCATGATATTTTCCCAGGAAGCACCTTTTTAGATTACAATTTGATTGATTAGTTGTACTTTCACATAAGAAAATTGTAAAATGAAATAACTGTCAAGACAGTGCCACCCGTTCCGCCGTCATCCGAGTTCCGATTTGACCAAGATGATTTTTTAAGTTAATTTTTTTCATTATCAAAAATAAAATTTTAAATCTCCAAGAATTCTTTTAATTATCAATTTTAATATTAATAAAAACGTTTTAATAATATCTTTATGCAAAAATGGACATAAAAATGGATTTAAAGTATTTTTAATCAGAACTGTTACCCTCTTACCGCGCATGTTTCTGCAACTAGACGATTCTATGTATCATTTTATCCTTATTCACCGAATGTGAAATGATACATGATAAATGCGTTTTGTTACTTTTTATTTTTCCTTTCCAGTTTATCCGAGTTGATTTTCTGAGATGGTCCTGATCCACATTAACTAGGATAATCGGGACTCAATTGTACTTAAACATTAACACTGTTGCGGCCATTATCTTCTTTTACTTTATTTAATTTTTCTCTAATAAAGCAGAAAAGTAGAAAGGAGAAAGATTGTATTTATTTTGCTGCGACCGATAAGTATAAGTGTGAAAAGTTCTTTTCACCGATAAGTGTAAGTGTAAAAAATTAAATAAAGTAAAAGAAGATAATGACCGCAACAGTGTTAACAGTAAGAGGGTAACAGTTCTGATTAAAAAATATTTCAATCCATTTTTATGTCCATTTTTGTATAAAGATATTATTAAAACGTTTTTATTAATATTAAAATTGATAATTAAAAGAATTCTTGGAGATTTAAAATTTTATTTTTGATAGTGAAAAAAATTAACTTAAAAAATCATCTTGGTCAAATCGGAACTCGGATGACGGCGGAACGGGGGGCACTGTCTTGACAGTTATTTCATTTTACAATTTTCTTATGTGAAACTACAACTAATATCAAATTGTAATCTAAAAAGTTGCTTCCTGGGTAGAAAATATCATGCTCATTGCAAAAAGCAATTATTGATTATTTCGGAGCTACGTGAACGCGGCCGTGGCAATGCTGAGACGCGCGGCGACTCACTCACGCACACTAGTAGACGCGTGGCTCATGAACGTGCGTCCGTTTAAAAAGCGATGCGGATTCGCTAATTTTTAAATAATAATAACTACTTTGTGAGGCGTGACTCGAAAAAATGGTTCGGGACTCTTCGACTCAGTTTTTCATGAGAAATATCACTATATAAATGGTGGGCGCGAATTAGAATACACCCTGTACTCTGTCGGAAGGTATCTGAATAAAGTCAAAGAGAAGGCGCTTACATAAGTTTACAATGTTGTCGAGGTTACCTGTTTGACAATCTTATATGTAAGTTATAATATGTAACTATGTTCATAAATGTGGGATTATTGCTTCAGTATCGCGTCCGCTGGTGTAACACATTTACTGCGACGCGTATATTCGCCCGGGCTCGTCTTCTCCGAGGTCACGCGTCCCAATGGAATATCTAAAGGCCGGTTCGGGCGGCCAACAGTCTCCCGTCAAACGCGTACTACGAGTTGGGCGCCAGGCATGAATTTCCGTGCCGCACGAAAATTAGAATTCTCTCGCGTTCGCGGGACTCCAGACTCTGTCCGCCGTCACACTCCAGGGTAACTACTGGTCGCGGGGTGGATCCGATATTTCGGGGGGAGGCTTTCGGGGTCGGAAGAGGAGGTCAATTCACTGGTACTACAACATTGTTCAGTATAATAAAAAGAATACGCTTTATTTCGATTTTCCAATAATGTGGTTCATCGCCGCCTTACGCCGATATAAGCGAAAAGTTTTAAAGTGACAAGCTAAACCACGCGCGCGACACCGACCGTGTAATTTATGCGAGTGCGCGAGTTGACGGGCCCTCGGAATTTCGGATCTCAACAACGGCTGATCCGACGAACTTGAGACTGCGCTTAATCGATAGCTTGGGTACGATTTGTATAATAAAAGTGTTTTTACTTTTCTCCTACGTGCCCCGTGTGTGCAGATATTGCTTGCAATGCAAAGTCCGCAGTTGTGAATTCGCGTTTAAGAAACGTCGTCCACGTCGTCGTCGTCGTCGTCAACCACCAAAATTCCATTTCATATTTCTGCCGCACGTGGCGCTCGCAAGCGCGGCTGACGTGACTGACGTTACCGACGTTACCGACTTAGCGCGCAAGACCGACGGGTGTAGTTTACGCGAGTACGCGAGTACGCGATTTGACAGGCTCTCAGATTTTTCGTTTAATATATTTGCTTGATTGGCTACACTATTTCTCGGACTGAGGACTCGTATAGAAGTCTAACATCGTGGTTAACGACACAAGGTTAATATCATACAAAACGGACATCGGTTCTTTCGTGGTTCTCTCTCGTAATAATAACTAGCGAGTTACCAGTTAAGGGGATGCTGAAGTGACTACTATACCGACCAGCCATATTGCGTTAGTAGTAGCTGCCAGATCTTGCAAGAGATGGCGCTGCAATCGTTAGACGAAGACAGATATATCGAGGCCACGTTTTGACAGTGAGTACAATATATCTGTCTTCGTCTAACGATTGCATCGCCATCTCTTGCAAGATCCGGCAGCTACTACTAACGCAATATGGCTCCTTGTATTATACTGCATCTAAATTTTCATGTACAACTTTTTTCTATTAGTCCCACTTTTTTTCTAGGTCTTCAATCTTACTTCTAATTGCACGATATTGTTCGGAAATGTTGTCCCTAGGGAGCTCTGGTGTCATTTTGTACCTATGAACTGTAGAATTGTTGTAATAAGCAAATATTCTCGTCAAGTGACAATTCCAATTATTATTTTTTTGTTTCTGGTATGAAGACGACCAGCGCTCTCTTCATTTTTGTGCGTACTTTCATTCTGCGCAAGAATTTTTCAATTCTGTAAAGCCAATTAAAAGTTATACTAATAGAAAAAAGTGTCGTTATAGTAGTCACTCCAGCATCCCCTTAACGGGCATAGTGTCTAGAGTTTATTTATAGTATTTAACACTACAAAAGGTGTGATATCACCCAAAAAACTTACCTTTTTAAAAAAAAGGTAAGAAATGCACCAAGTATAAGCTCCAATGTTACTCTATCTCTTCTGCAAAAGTATCTTCTCTACAAAAATATCTTTCCTGCAAAAGTATCTTCTTTACAAAAATATCTTTCCTGCAAAAGTATCTTCTTTACAAAAATATTTTTATAAAAATATCTTTCCAAAAATACCTTTTCAAAAATATTGTCTCTACAAAAATCTTCTCTACAAAACTATCTTCTCTACAAAAGTAATTATATCATCAACAAATTACGCCAACTATAACAA
>NW_011964226.1:0-4115 GCF_000949405.1 Vollenhovia emeryi
CTACCTGAAAAGTTGTTTAACTTTCTACAGTTTCAGCAGAGTTAGAAAATAACGTATTATTTATAGCGTCATTACCGTGACTCTTATTCAGATTATTACTTTTATCAGTAACAGTAACGTTGTTACGTTTATTGGGTAACAATAACAAAGTCAACCGTACTTCTATCGTTATATTTTGAATATACAAATTCATATTGAAAACTCAGCCAAAACTCTGATTCAGAGAATTAAGATTTCTTTACGTGATTGCTTTAAACCCGGGAAAAAATGTTTATATCTAATCATATTTGAGTACATCTAACTCAGATATAAGCATGTATGATATAAGCATGGATTTTGTCCCTAGCCAATTATATGCGACGTAAATGTGAGTTAGATATCGTTTGATAACACAGAAATATGTTCGAAATATTTAAAAGAATTATTTTAATACGTTATAAATATTTAACAAAATATATATAAATATTTAACAAAATATATATGTATACGATTGTATTATTATATGTATATTATACATATATGATCATATATGATCCATTCAATCAAAGACTATATAAAAATAGTTATGAAATATTGTGATAAATATTGATAAAGTATTAAAATAAATCTCTTAAATATTTGTACATATTTGTGTGCTATCGAACGATATCTTTTCTCTTAAATATCTCAAAAAGTATTAGGCAAATAAAAAAATGTTTCGAATTAACGTTGATTATATTAATTAGTAGAATAAAATAGTATAATAAACAATTAGGGGTATCATTTAAAAAATTGAAGGCGATCTTCACGTGATCTTCAAGCAACTATTCAAGATCAAATTAATGACACCATCTTATGTCCCCCTCGAAACCATACAACTTGTGCCCAGGTCATTTTCTGCTAGCCTCCTTCCCCGAAGAGATATTTACGTGCGACGATTAAAATGTCTCACCCAGTACATATATTTCAATTTTTGTTATGTTTCTTAAAATAAAATAAAATATTTTATTTAAAAAATCAATTACGTCTTTTATCTTTAAAATATAAAAGAAGCAACAAAAAATGAACCGTTATTTGCTCAGCAATGGCACCGAAACGAATTACTTCTTAAGAAAAATAACGCTAACGGTAACGTAACTCTTTTTAAATAACGCTGAATTTCAGATAATATTAAACAGCACAATACATATAGAAAAGAGTTTCATGTATGATGTTGTGCATCCCTGGATCCATACTGGTCTTCTCACTAGTGGAGGTAACATAATAATGTTAAGATAAATGATGACATGTATGTTACTATGTTGTATGAACATTGCAATTTGCATCATCGGGGCAAGAAAATTCTGATACCGGTCAATATCAGAACCTCCAAGCATTAATGGCAAAGTGCATTGATTGTAAAACGTTAATTTTACGCCAGATAGCCAAACGTACCGAGAGCAAATTGTGCTTTTTATTATATTCGTAAAAATCATGCAATTATCACGCATAGTCTGTTGTCACAAAAAGCATCAGCTATAAAACTATAGCAAAATTCGAGCAGGATTTGCTTCACAATATATTAATATACATATATGTAGCAAAAACAGAACCAAATTTTTTCGCAAAAAGATATCAGAATCAAAGTAATGTCTATCATATCATGTTACGTAACAAATAGGTAGCAATTATCGAGCAAGGTCTGGTAAATTGTAAGCTAACGGCAGACAGTCAGCAGAAATCAAACATAATGCAGTATCATATGGCAACAGTATAAGCACGGCAAAAACGCGACACGAGCTGACATATCATTGCAAGTACGGACGGCAAAGTTATAGCAAAACTCAAGCACGGTCATAACGTGTTGGCATAAATGCGACAAACCTTATCTGCCTTATCAAGTGTTGAAGGCAAAAACATGGCAAAAATCGAGCATAATCTAATATCGAATGTAATTGCAAGAATACAGCAAACATACAGCACTAAATAACATACTCTTGAAAAATTAAATATTTTTAAGTAGGGAAATAAATATAAATTAAATATATATGCCTAAACATATATTAAATTTATATTTCCCTAATGTATTATATTTGTTACGTACTTGCTATTATAATATGATCATAGACAATGCTTGAGTTTTTTTGTATTTCTGATAGTTTTATGATAGCAAAAATTGTGCTGTGAAAAATTGAACCTAATAAGGAAGTATTTGATTAGAATCTGCGGGAAAATTATGATTGAATTGGCCTGCATGATTTTGCTATCTGAGACGTTGTGAATAAACGCGGCATCCATTCGGAAGCCATTACTACTGACGATATTAACAACAACAACAACAACGAAAGATTAAAAAGTTATAATAGAATATTAAAAATGTATTGCAAAGTTTTTTTTCGACGTTTTATAATTTATTTTCACAAAAATTTAAATGCACATTAAAAAAGAATAAATTTGGTGGGTAATCAATAGTTATTAAAAATCTGCCAAAACAAAAAATATAATCTCTTCGAAATATTTATTTCACCTTTAATTTTGCCCTATGTTGTTTACGTTTTAGGGATCAAGTGGCATTCACGACGAAAGATGTTAACTCCCTCATTTCATTTCACTATATTGCAGCAGTTTACTGAGATCTTGATAGAGGAAGCCGAGAACATGGCCGAGTCATTGAAAGATACAGGGGGCACAGTTGTAAAAGATTTACTACCATTTTTCAGTGAACATACGCTACATGCAATATGTGGTATGTATTCGTACATAACTGTACAGTATGTCATCTCTCTTGCTTGATGAATAATATAAGAAACAATACAAGTTTTTTATTGAAAATTTCAATATTATAACGTAGGCCTAGTTTCACCAATGTTGCTTAACTTTAAGCTTAGCTTAATTCATTCTTTGTCTCTTCCTAACTTTACTTTAGAAAGAAGCAAAAGTAAATTAAACTAAGATTAAAGTTAAACGACGTATGGTGAAACCGGGCTTAGCTTAATTTATACTTTCTCTTTCCTAACTTTATTTTTCAAAGAGACAGCCGTGAATTAAACTAAGATTAAAGTCAAACGACGCTTTACTGATGCATAAATAATGGTATAATGGTATAATAAAAAATAAAAAATAATTATATAATCACAGATGTACTTGAAACATATATCAAAATATTATACGGATACTTAAACATACGTGTTTGCAGAAACTGCTATGGGCACTTCTATAAAAAGTCTCGGTGAGTTTCAACAACAGTATCGACAAGCGGTTCATCGGATGGGCGAACTGTTAGTTTATAGGTAATTATATTTTGGGTAATTATGCATAAAAAGGGCCTCCTCTCCGATTTGCTTGATTTTTAACCCTAGACCGCACCTCTGACTTCTTTTACCTTCTAACGCACCTATGGGGTCAATATCGACCCCACTTTTTTTTAATTGTAAAACCGGTCCTACAGAGATAAAGGGCCTTAATAGTACATGAATTTCTTCGTTTTTTAATAAAGAAGAGAATGGTATGCGATAAATTTAGTTTCACTCAAGTTTAGTTAAGAAATATCCATTTAAAGACCGAACAATGCAGAAAATCAGCAAAAACCTCATTTTTTAAACAAAAATTTGTATCTTTTTTTGTAATCAACCGATTTTCAAAATTCAAACAGGATTTTAAAGAGGACACATTAGACTATTGGAAAAATTGTCATTGCTATGTTCTGTTCAAAAAGTGTATTTATTTGGGACTATGAAAATGAAGAAATTCGCAAAGTTGAAATATGGAAAAAGTCGAGGAAAAAACCATAAAAAATTGTATTTTAAGTATTATTTTATTTTTATTTGATACAAAATAGTATTATGAAAATTATTAAAAATTATTAAAAATTATGAAAAATTATAAAAAATTATGAAAAATTATGAAACAGCTGTCGTTAATTTCCCTGCAGTCAAACACTGTCCACGTTGATCCGTCTTCGTGTGCACTCAGGTCTCCCGCGGTATCGGAACCCGCTTCATTATCTTTATCATTTCTCCATGCGACGCCGCAAATGCGCGAGAATTGATTTCCGATACAGGAAATGCGACCGGTTAATCCTAAACTCACCAAACTGAGAAAGTAAATTGTATAAACTGCGAAATTGCATAACACAAATTAACAAAGTGTGCAAATTA
>NW_011964227.1:0-4116 GCF_000949405.1 Vollenhovia emeryi
AATATTTTTCTCCTATCAATCCCAAAAGGTTATCCCAATAGGTTATGGGCCCAGATAACGCGTTTAGTTGAACTATATTAACTTTCGGTTTGGAAGTCGGTCGTGAGGGCGATCGAGTGTGACGGACAAAGAGCCACAAGGTTGCCACGTGGTAGGTCAGTTAAGACTATTCACGTGTTTAACATGGCCGAGGAAATATCGGCCAGGAACATTGTGAGGTTCGACGGAAAGAATTTCCTTCACTGGAAATTTCAAGTGCGTGCGCTTCTTAGAGCGAACGGCATCCTAGACATTGTCGAGGGGGTGCGGGAAAAACCGGAGGACGCAGCAAGTGCGGCGGCGAAGGCGTGGGAACGCGAGGATGCACGTGCGGTGTACGTGCTGGCGTCGTCGATGGAGGCGAAGCAGGGCGAGTCTCTACTTGTATGCGGGACTTCGAGGGAAATGTGGACCAGGCTAAGTGCGATCCACGAGCAGCGATCGGCAACGAGCAAGATCATGCTCTTACAGCAATTCCACGAGCACAAGATGGACATGAGCGGCTCAGTGATCGATCACGTGTCGAAGGTTCAAAACATGGCCAGTCACCTTCGAGATGTGGGTGAACCTATGTCGGATATGGCCATTATGGCAAAAATAATAGGCAGTCTACCTCCAAGGTACAGTGCGTTCCGAACTGCGTGGGAGAGTGCGGCAGTGGAAAGTCAAACAATGGACATTTTGACGGAACGGTTGATTCGTGAGGAATCTCGGCTGTCTGTGGACGACAACATTGCGAGTGCGCTCTCAGCGGTGTCGGTGAAAGGTTCCGGAACGAAGAAGAATCAGGGACAAGGAAAAAAGGCATCTAAGAAGGACGTGGAGTGCTTCGTGTGTCGAAAGAAAGGGCATTACGCGCGCGAGTGTCGACAGAAAGGGAAAAAGACACGCGATCGCGACGGCGAGAATTCAAGTGCGGTGTCGGCGTTCGTGACCGTGGCGGGAAACGCGGGAGCGCGAGCATCTAGCGTGTAGGCATGCGCCTCTCCCTCACGCAATACTGCCAGCCATATTGATCACATGATCGGCAACGGCCAATCGTAGCTCGTGCTTCAGCTCTCGGCAACAGCAGCTTTCCGTTAGAGCTCACTCAATTGTTATCCGTGAACGAGTCAAGACCTGTTCAAGCTTAGAGAGCTAGCTGTGTATCCGATTACAATAAAAGGACATTAAGTCTGACTGGTGTACCAAGATCATTACGACCAGCGGTAGCTACAAGCGAACCTCCATTCCTTAACGCTACAGTGGTGACCCCGACGTGATACTTCATCCTCGTCGTCGCGGACGTCTCTGCAACAAATCAAAGAAGCTTTCCTGGCCGATGCCGCAACTCCCGCGGCCCTTTCATCGTACGATGAAAGTCGCGCATGCGCAACTTGAGCGGATCCGCTTGTAGCGATTCAGTCCTACGTTCGATTTTTTTAGAATGTCTACCGGAACATTGCCGTGCAATATTGGTCACCTCAAAATCAGAAACTTTACACGACCTGGCTCAATTAGCCGATACTGTAGTAGACGCAATCGGCCACGCGCCTAATTATACCGCAGCGTCATCCGCCCTTGTCCCGTCACAGGTTTCCGCTGCCTCCGCTGCATCTCCACCAACGGTTAGCTCACTCGAACGTAGGATTGAAGAGCTATCGAAAGCGGTTCATAAACTAATGTCACGCGCCCAATCACGATCGCGTTCTCGATCACGATCCATTAATTCACCACCGCGCAGATCTCGCAGTAGCAGCACCGACGGCCTTTGTCGTATTCACCGCAAATTCGGTGAGAAAGCAATACATTGCATTAAACCTTGCACCTTTAAAGCTTCGGAAGAAAAAGAAAAAAACTAATCAAACCTTCTTCAGTTAAGGCGGTGAACGAAGGTTCTATTTCCTCTAAACGCCTTCACGTGCGTGACAGAAAATCGGGCAACATATTCTTAGTCGATTCGGGCGCAGAAATATCGTTGTTCCCCGTTCCGGCAAAACATAACTTACGCCCCTCCGGTAACAAGTTGTACGCCGCGAATAACACTATCATCGACACCTTCGACACCATTCACTTAACATTAGATCTAGGATTCCGTCGACCCATGTCGTGGAACTTTTGCGTCGCTGCAGTCCCCTCAGCGATTATAGGAGCAGACCTTATCTCTCACTATAACCTCCTCATCGATCTCAAACGTCACCGTCTCGTCGACGAAATAACGGGTCTTTATACCTCAGGAGTTCTCAAGACAACTCTCGTATATTCGATCCACTTAAGCAATCCCGCGCACAAGTATGCTCACATCATCGCTGACTTCCCGAAAGTTTTTGGCACTGAGCAGGCTATACCCCTTGAAGAGCGCGGCGTTTACCACCACATAATTACTTCCGGCCCCCCGATCCACGAACGCGCGCGCCGTTTGTCCACAGACAAGTTACAGGCGGCAAAAAGCCAGTTTAAAAAATACTGCGAAGAGGGCCTCTGCAGACAGTCTAGCAGCCCATGGGCGAGCCCCATTCACATGGTTAAAAAGAAAAATAACGAATGGCGCGTATGTGGCGATTACCGTCGTCTTAATGCAATTACGGTACCCGACCGTTACCCAGTACCACACATTCACGATTTCGTTTCCGCACTCCACGGCAAATCCGTTTTCACCTCATTAGACCTCTCACGAGCGTTTTACCAAATTCCGGTCGCACCCGAGGATATACCCAAAACCGCGGTCATCACCCCCTTCGGGTTGTTTGAATTTCGCGCGATGACCTTCGGGCTACGCAATGCCGGACAAACTTTCCAGCGTTACATTCACCGCGCTCTCGGTGACCTGGAATATGTTTTCACCTTCTTCGATGATATACTCATAGCATCTGCATCTGCAGCAGAGCATGAAATTCATCTCCGCACTGTTTTCCAGCGTCTCAATCAATTCCACTTGCGAGTTAACCTGGAAAAGTGCGTCTTCGGTGTACCGGAACTCGTGTTCCTAGGACATACGATTACACTACTAGGATTTAAACCCACCCCCGAGAAAGTCGAGGCTATTAATAACTACCCGAAACCTCGCACAGTCGAAGAATTACGCCGCTTTCTCGGAATTATCAATCAATCAACTTTTATTCACTTAAGCTTACAGCCAGAAAGTGGGACTTGGTTTACAATAAAATCTTAACTCATTCATACATCCACTCCTCACTACTCTATTATTATAATATTCGCTATCTACCTATTATCCTATCCGCTCCTAAATCTATCTATCTATACTATATCTACTTATCGCCGCTTTTAACATCTATTTATTTATTATCACAATTATATCACAATTTGTGTCGCCGAACTTCCATTTCCCTGCCCTTGACTAGTTATCCTTTTAATCCTTTCCTTTTCCTTCCATATTTTACATAATACTTTTCCCTTATTATCATCTGCTACATCATTATACAATCTCTCCAATTTCTCTTCCACGCTATTACCCATCTCTATAAACCATTCCGTCGTTATTTTACAATCCGTTACATAATGTTCTAGATTATCCTTTCCTTCTTTACAAAATACACATATTCTTCTTTCATCCTCCTCGCTCAACCAATACCTATTATCTTCCTCCATATTTCCGCATCTTAGTCTTATCATCGCTCTAATTTCCATTCCTTTCCCTGACCTCTCTAAATTGTCTCCTTCCAAGTATTTCGGTCTTTCATCTGCCCTATAAATTTCTCTGTATCTTTTGTTATATTTCGCTACTCTAATTCTCCCTTCTTCCCATTGCCTCTGTGTGTCCCTTTCTCTCTCAACCAATTCTTTCCTCAAATTTCTCTCCTCCCTTACCATGCTATCAACTGCCCCACCCATTTCTATTATAATATGCCTCTCTTTCTCTACCATATAGGTCTGACCATCCTTCTTTCTGTTTTTCTTTCCAACATATCTTTATCCACCTATGATCTTCCATTTCCCTTATTTTCTCCTCATATCTCCTCGCACATATACCCCAACCAATTTTTAATTTACTCAATTCCAACTCTCTAGTTATCAGATACCTCGGTGTGCAGAAATCTAATTTGAAAATCCATCTAACATAATCCATCATTACTTTTT
>NW_011964228.1:0-4117 GCF_000949405.1 Vollenhovia emeryi
TGGCCCAAAAAAGGAGGATCCGGGTCGGCTGGGGGATGGCCCGCGTGGACCTTCTCGAGGCGCGCCCTATGCGGTGCCATAAGTGCTTCGAGAGGGGACACGTGAGGGCGACCTGCCATAGCGCAGTGGACAGAAGCGGGAGGTGTTACCGGTGTTCGGAAAACGGCCACACCTCCCGCGACTGCCGGTCTGCCCTGAAGTGCCCATTGTGCACTGACAAGGGCAGGCCGGCAACGCACGTTCTGGGCGCGAAAGTGTGCGCCCAGAAGAACGTGCGGGGGAGACAACCGGGGCAGTGCGCCATGGAGCAGGCGCCTGCTACCGGTGCTCCCCCCCGGCTGAAGCGCGGCCGGCGGAGGAGGAGCCCCAATCACAGCGCCAACCTCGCGGAAAGGCGCCAGGAAAGAAGGCCTCACCTCCACCAGAGGCTATGGAGGTTGAGGCCCTATCGGACAGGGGGGATAATGAGGCTAAGTAATGTCTCGCCCTCCCCCTCGTCCAAATCTGAGAGGACTTGGCCAACTGCAGGCCAACGTGAACCACTCTCCACACGCACAAGATCTGCTCCAACAAAGCATGATGGAGAGGGGGTTCACGTTGGCGATCGTCTCCGAGCCTCACCGCGCCCCGGAAAACAGCCCATACTGGGCTGTAGGGCGGGAGAGGGACTCGGTGGCGATCCGATGGCGGTCGGAGCCCGGAGGGCCCCATACGACCGTCATCGAGAGAGGCGATCGGCACGTCGCTGTGCAATGGGGACACATCGCGGTCGTTGGGACCTATTTAAGGCCCACCAGACGCCTCCTCCCCTTTGAGGGCTGGCTTTCGGACATTGGGCAGACGCTCATACGCCTGAGTCCGAGGCCGGTCCTCGTGGCCGGGGACTTCAATGCGTGGCATACGAATTGGGGTTCCCGGCGCACGAACGGGAGGGGCACGGCGCTGGCGAGATGGGCGGCGATGCACGGACTGGTCCTCGTGAACGAGGGCCAGACCCCCACCTGCGTGCGGACACAGGGGGAGTCCATTGTGGATATCGCATGGGCTACCCCCTCGGCCATGCGCTTGATCACCAGGTGGAGGGTGGAGGAGGGCATCGAAACTCTGTCGGACCACCGATATATATCGGTGGAGTTCGGTGCCCTCTCCTCCGTGCATCGCCAAGAGACACGACCGCGATGGGCCCTGCGGAAACTCCGCGAGGACGCCCTGATGGCCTCGATAGAGGCCGCCTGTTGGGTCCGGGGAAGTTTCCCCGAGACCCGGGAGACGGACCCCCTGCAAGAGGCCGAGTGGATCGGGCAACGCTTACAGCGGCATGTAATGCCGCGATGCCCCGGTCCAAGACTCGGCCTCAGTGGGCCGTCTACTGGTGGACGGCAGAGATCGCAGATTTGCGACGACAAGCCGTCCACCAGCAGAGGAGACTCGCCCGCTGCAGGCGCAGAGGCGCGAGCAGGCGGCCGAACGAGCTAGAGAGGGCTACTTTGAGGCCAAAGTGGCCCTCAGGAAGGCCCTCAGGGTGGCAAAGGGCAGGGCGTGGACGGAGTTCCTCGACTCCCTTCAGGAGGATCCGTGGGGGCGTCCATATAAAATGGTACTCAACAAGTTGAGACCATGGGCGCCCCCGCTGACGGAGCGGCTGGACGGGGGTTTCGTCCGGAGGGTGGTACAGACCCTCTTCCCCGATATTACCGGGGAGGACGGGGGCCCACCCTTCGAGCAGGGGGAAGACTCCCCCGACTGGGACGATTCCCTGGACGTCCAGCCGGAGGAACTCCGGAGAGCCGTCGCTAAGGGTCTCAAGGGCAACACAGCCCCGGGTCTCTGACGGCCTCCACAAGCGGATCCACGCCCTGGCAATGAATGTCCTCGCGGAGGAATACGCGCGCCTGTACAGCGCGTGCCTGAGGAGAGGAGTCTTCCCCACGCGGTGGAGGAGTGCCACGCTGGTACTCCTCCCGAAGGAGGGGAAAGACGCCTCTCTCCCGTCGGCGTATAGGCCAATATGCCTTCTGGACGAGGTCGGTAAGTTGTTCGAGCGAGTGCTCGTAAACCGCCTCGTCGCGAAGCATCGAGCAATCGTAGGCGATCCACAAGCTCATTGGGATCGTCCCAGTGCACGTAATCGATCGCATTGTCGTTTAGTGCCATAGAGTGTGGTAATCCTTTTCCAGATTTTGTCCTGGACCGAGTCTTCATTCCGTCGTCCAGCATTAACGGTGCGATTATGTGGTTGTACTTGTGCCCTCTGGTACCAATTTTCTGACCTTGCGCGCTGTAATTGCGTCTGTGCGCATTCGTCGCCAAAAGTATGCTCTTGTACCTGTTTAGATCATCCTTTGTGTACACTTTATCGTCGGGAAGTCTCTTGAAAATCAGCTCGTAAAGACCAGGCGTACCTTTGTATCGCACACCGTCGAGAATTATATTATCGTTGCTGCCTACATCGAACCGTTTACTGCCGAGCCTCATTCCATCCTTGTCGAGATGAACACCGTATACGAAATCTATGTTGCTCTTTACACCACTCTTTTTGGCAGGTGGTCCGCGTAGAACTGCCTCGATATATTTTTGGCTCAGCGGACCCAGATGCATCTGCAACGCTGCTTGACCCTCTTCCGTTTGTATCTCGCGTTGAACGGCTGACGGGAGCGAATCCCCAGTGGTTTCGAAAACATCCTCAGACCCAAGAGTCACCTCCATTGGACGCATGGCCGTCGCACGTGGTGTAGAGGTTATCAACGGTGTAGAGGTTATCGGTGGTGCTTCCAACTCATACGATACATCCATCAATTTACAATGTTTCGATTCGGGGGACTCGATCAACGGGCGATTCGATGAGGTCCGTTTTTCCCCCCTCTTTACCTGTCGCCGTATAGCATCTTTCTCGCACTTGTAGTCGAATGATGTATCAATCATCCCCATGTCATGAATCGGCTCGTCTTTTATCGCGCATACCCCGTTGGAGTTGTCAGCCATCTGTTGCAACGGCTCGATGATTGGTCTAAAGTTCGTCTTCACCGCGATATCATCATCGATCCTACCAATCTTCAAAGCGCGATGTTTCTTGCGAATTGCTTCGCTCGTTTTTGCGATCTCTCTCGCAATCTTTTCACGCTTGCTAATATCATCGCTCCCAGCCATGCTGATCGCTCGCTTTTCACCCAACGGAATACTGACAACGACTAATCGGTTCGCGGTACTGCAAACACGTTAAATCCCTTTCTGTATCGCCCATTAGAAAGCGTGCGTCCTTGTCTATCACTAGGAAACCAAACTTGTCTAGCCAGCAACTGCTACACAATGCACAGAAATCATTATGTGACATGTCGGTATTCACATGATTGTTGTACAAATTGGTGCAGTCCTGTTTGAGCAGCATTAGCAGGTTCGCGTTGTCGCGTATAAGATGTTTCGGTATTCTCGCGTAAGTCTGACAGAGATAAAAGCAGTCGACGCTCGAGTGACGTCCCATTGAGAAATACTCTCTCACCGCGTCTTGCTTATCGCATGCCACGTCGTCAAAGACGCAGATCGAGTTCGGACGCGCCTCGCTCGGTGGAATGACATCACTGTTATTGGAGTATGTAAAGTATCCGATTTCGCTGATAGACGCCAACAGGTGCTCCAGGTACTGATATTTCGGTTGTTGCAGCGACTTTGAGTACACGTACACGTTCTCGAAACGCACACCATTAGGACTTTCCAGTAAGCTTATGAGAACGTTTGTTTTTCTGCAATTCGAGGGGCCGCACACGATCGCGCGTATACTAGTCCGTAGCAGCGCACCATGCTTGCGTTTCTCCACATTGTCCCCCATCAACCGCAACTTTTTTTTTTTACGTGTGGAAATCCTTTATGGATACCCGGGCCCCCCTCTGGGAAGGGAGTTTACAAAGTGGCCCGGGTTATGTGGGACTGCCCCCCTAATGGCGATCGGGTGCGGCCGCTAACGTTGCGATCGCTGGGCTTACCGCACTAAAACCACACGGTGGACTGTGCGGTGCTTTACTTGGGGGGCGCCCAGGACTTGGCAGAGCCATTACTTCTCGACGCCCCCCGCACCAGCCCGCCGTAACAGGCGGGCTTCTGCGCTCCCTCCCCCGTTGGTGTG
>NW_011964229.1:0-4119 GCF_000949405.1 Vollenhovia emeryi
TGACGTAGCCCACCGCGGCACGGGAAAAGCGCGAAATTCCTGCCCGCCCTTCCGTCCCCGCTCACCAGCTACTCGATCCACCGGATCGCGGGGAGCGGAGAGGGCGGGCAGAGCGCGCGAAGACGTAAGCCACCGCGGAGAGCGTACGGGCAGTCGAAAATGATTGATTTGCGGTTTCCGCCGCAACAACTACTTTTCCCTCCGACAAACAGTTATCGAGAGATTATAAGCTAAACATTGAAAAAGTTATAAATTTTCTCTTGAATATCTCAAAAAGTATTAGGCAAATCAAAAAATGTTTCAGACAAAAGTTGTTCATATTAATTAGTAGAATAAAATAGTATAATAAACAATAGGGAGATCCATTTAAAAAAATGGCGGCGACCTCCATATAATCATAAAAAATTAATTTTTTTGGAACATTAATTTTACCATTATATAGCCCTTTTAAAACCGTACAACTTTCGTCTGAAACATTTTTCCGTATCTCCCATATTTTTCGAGATATTTTACCGGTCCGGTACTTTTCCCTCACCCTGTATAATGGCTCGTATTCAGAAAGCACTTGCAACATAACTTAGCACACTGAGGCTGCGGTTAAGCTGCCGCTACAAATGCTTCGAAGCGTTTCTCTTCTCTTTTTATCTTTAGTGAAAGAAGGAAAAGAACTAACACTTCGAAGCACTTGTAGTGGCAGTTTGACCGCAGCCTGAATAAAACATACGTATAACAATTACCTTGTTATCGTCGTTGATGTCCATTTTAGGACCAATGCCGGTAGTATTGTCCCATCGTCCTAACTTGTTCTGCGATAGCCAATAACGACTCGAACAAAGCACTCTACGCAGCAAACGTACACATACTGCCGAGAATGCTGTCCATGACTGTGTGACTCGTACACAACGTCGGGTGTCGTACCACTAGGCAGTGATGCAAACTTTAGGTTCCGAGCACCATGAAAGTGTTACACTCGGTGCTCACTCACACAAGCGCAGAGACTCTGCGCAGCACACGGACACGGTTGCGCTTGTGTGAGTGAGCACCGAGTGTAACACTTTCATGGTGCTCGGAACCCAAAGTTTGCATCACAGCCACTAGGTAAGGTATCGAAAGTGGGGACAGCCGCTCGCGATTGGACCGCTACGGGGCTACGGGGACTAGCGGGGCTACCGGTATAGCGACCGTAGTGGGGAACCGTGGTGGAAGTCGCTGCGATCTACCATCCTCCTCGCGAGCCGTGTAAGCGAGAGAGACCGCATTATGCGTGGGTAGCCTTTCGTTAAGGGGGGAAATACATTTACAACCTTCAAAATTTTCAATTTTTTTTCATAAAATGTTAGTATAACATCTGGAAAATGTGATGCCAAAGTTTTAAAGTAAAATTCTAAGCCCTTTTGATGTTATAGCCTGTAGACATGACCCGTCTCCGTTCGATGCCGGAGCGCGCCGCAGGTATACTGACACGCACTCGGAATAGGAATGCGGAGATGCGGACCCTTCTTTGTCTCCCTTCCATCTTTATTTTATGTAGGGCAAATGTTTCGTAGATTTTGTGTCCCCACTACCTTTGTTTGTGTCCCCACTATTTTTGCTAGAGAAGATCTGGGTTGAGGTCAGTCAAACTGTCTACAGAATTTGATCTGTACGGAACGTTTTTAGTCAACGGTCACTGTAGCTCCGAAAGTGATAGTGATAGTGAAAGTGAAAGATAGTGAAAGATAGTGAAAGATAGTGAAAGATAGTGAAAGAAAGTGAAGAGATAGAACCGGGAGCCGATAGCTGGTGCAAATGAAAAAAAAGTGAAGCTATTGAAGCAACTGTGGAACTTCTGGAGCACTCTGCGTCACTTCACCCAGATGTGCAGAAGCATAACTTTCCAATTTTTGAACATTTGTCGAAAGAGGACCTACTGCAAAGATGCTTGGGCGGCCACACACAAAATGCAAACGAAAGTTTTAATTCAACGATTTGGCGCTTCGCTCCCAAGCATCTGTATTCTGGGCTGAAAATAATCGAAATGTCAGCATTTATAGCAGCAGGATTGTTTAATGAAGGATATTCTTCAATTTTAAAAAATATGAGTGGCTTACATATTATTATTGGAAGGCAGAGCAAAACTTTCGCTGACGACATCGACGAGAAGCGGCTTATTCGGCAGGAGCGGCGCAGCTCTTTAACAACTAAAGAAGCTCGGCAAGCAGCCCGAGGACAAGCTATGCTGGCAAATCAGCTCTATGAGGAGACTGAAGGGCTACTATATGGACCTGGAATCGCTGACTAGCTGGTAAATCTTTGAAATCATTGAGTTTTCAGTTCTCAAAACTTTAAACGCGTTTTTCTCGAAACTACATTTTAAAAACTTGCGGGAAATGTCGCTCAAAAACTATTTAACAGATTCTCCTGAAATTTGGCTTAAAATATAAATAATAACATCTGCTTCTGTGTGAACCTAAATGTAATACACAATCCTTACAAAAAAGTACTTTTTTCTTGCAAAATACGACGAAAATGTTGCGAAAAAAATGGATTTTGTTTGTTAAGCGTATATTTCTTCCATTTTTACTTTTTCTTCACTGGAGATAGGTTCACTTAGAAGGTATAACCTTTAATGAAAGAAAAAAATTTGGTTTACATGTTTCAGATAAATACATCAGACTCCAGAATTCCCGCAGATTGGCAACTCGCGTGCCGATGTCTTCGGAAGACAATACAATAGCTCCGCCATTTTTTAATATTATGTATTATAAAATAAAAAATATATTAAAACAGCTTAAAGTATAAGTAAATAGTACATATAATTTTTAAAACGTCATATAATTTATGCTCCTAACAAAAAATTCCCCAAAAATGGATCATTTTCGGCCGTCTAAATGTATTTCCCCCCTTAATGCTGACCCTATGCGTGTGACCCGCACACACCGATCAGGGCCACGTACACATTCTCCCCTGTAGGTGAGCCATATACGATGACGCGCTAGCTTTTCGCGGCCCGTTGCAAGAATAGCGGCACGTGATAGAAACGCCACTTGCGGACTTTTGTGGATTTTTGTTCGCGGATTTTTGTGTATGTAAATTTTATGTATATTACAATGCACAAAAATTTTCAATAATTGGAGCACTGTTGCAACAGACATTTCTGAGACCAAATCAAGAAAAAAGTACTATACTACTTTTTCCTCCGACAAACAGTTATCGAGATATCATAATTAGCTAAATATTAAAAAAATTGTCAATTTTCTCTTGAATATCTCACAAAGTATTAGGCAAATCAAAAAATGTTTCAGACGAAAGTTGTTCACATTAATTAGTAAAATAAGATAGTATAATAAACAATAGAGGGTTTTCTATTTAAAAAATTGAAAGTGACCTATACGTGACCTTCAAATGACTATCCAAGGTCAAGTCAATGACACCACCTTTTTTTTTATTCCGTGTGGAAACCCTTTATGGGTACCCGAGCCCCTTGGGGAAGGGGCCCGGGTTATGTGGGACTGCCCTCCTAATGTCGATCGGAGTGCGCCCGGCGGCGTGCCGGGCGCGCGGCTTACCCACTAAAACCACACGGCGGTCTGCGCTGTGCTTTATAATTGGGGGGCGGCCAGGGATTGACAGAGTCATTACTTCTGATACCGCCCCCCGCACGGGCCCGCCGTTGTTATTTGGCGGGCCTCAGCTCTTCCCCCCCTCCCGAGAGAGGGGGTGGGCCCCATCCCTCATCTCACAGAGAGATGAGCGATAGGGGCCCCCTTCTCTTGATGGGATGCAGGGACCGCGCCTGCATTCCAACCTTCCCTGTGGGTTGTGACATGAAGGAGGAGTGTCCCCACACTCCCCCCTCCAACCCACAGAGGTCCCCCCCGGACGGCGGAACATGGGGATGCTTTACGCATCCCCGCCATCATCCGGGGGGGTCCGCCACCTCGCCACCGGTTTACACCCCGGTGGCAGGTGTGGGGGGAGAGGGACGACAGGGGGCGGGAGTGCTTAGACGCACACTCAACCAACTCCCCCGAGCCCTCCCCCCCCCAGCGGGCTAACCTTGCCCGCTATTGGGGGGAGGGGAGGACGACATGTCCGTCCCCTCACCCCCGGATGCAGACCCCCTCCAAGGGGGTCTGC
>NW_011964230.1:0-4122 GCF_000949405.1 Vollenhovia emeryi
GACCGTGTACCCTCGCACCCCCCACTAACACTGAGTTAGAGCGACCATGAGGTGGTACCATCACAGGTCTTCTACTGCTCTCTCGCTAATATCTCCTCTTATCATATCTCCTGCTCTCCTTCTCTCGAGCAAGAACTTCGTCGATTCTGGGAGGCCGAGGAACTTCCCCTGCGCCAGATTCTCACGCCGCTCGACAAACAGTGCGAGAAACATTTCAGCTCCACGCACTATCGCGATTCAGACGGACGGTATGTCGTGCGTCTCCCTTTCAAGAAAGGCCCTCCGATCGAAATCGGTAACTCTCGATTCCGCGCCGAGAAAATGTTGAGCACGTTGACCCGTCGACTCCGCGCTGATAAGCCGCTCGCAACGGAATATCACCTGTTTCTCGCGGAATACGAACGACTCAATCATATGAGACCAGCCGTGCGCTCTCAAAGCGACGGGGAACAATCCGTCTACATTCCGCATCACGGCGTTATTCGGGAAGGCAGCGCGATCTCCCACATGCGCGTCATGTTTAACGCTTCGAGCGTGACTTCCAACGGTACGTCTTTAAACGACCATTTGCTCGCGGGACCGAAATTACAAAACGAAATCACTGCCGTAATCTTACGCTGGCGTCAATATCAGTACGTCTACTCGGCAGATATAGCAAAAATGTATCGCCAGACTCGCCTCGATCATCGTGACATCAATTATCAACGTATTCTTTGGCAACCGTCAACTCTTGAACATCCGACCGATTATCAATTGCTAACGGTGACTTATGGAATGTCATGCGCGCCTTTTCTCGCTCTTCGCGTCTTGAAACAATTAGTTCAGGACGAGGGTCATCTCTTTCCGCTTGCGGCCCCCGTTCTCCGCGACAATATTTACGTCGACGATGTTCTTTTCGGCGCGAACGACGTGCATCTAATAAAACAAATACGGGATGAGGTAGTCTCTCTTTTGAAACGCGGTTGTTTCGAATTACGAAAGTGGGCGAGCAATTCGTCCTCTTTGCTCTCTGATAATGACGGCGCGGATTTCGGCTTGGCATGTAATAAGCAGCTCGCTCAAGACGAGCAACTGAAGATTCTCGGAATCGGGTGGAATCCGGCCACCGATGTTTTTGAATTTCGCGTGTCCCTCACGGAACTCGTTCCAACTAGCAAGCGCGCTATTCTCTCAACCATCGCGAAGCTTTACGACCCGTTAGGGTGGGTAACTCCGGTGACTATAACAGCAAAGATTCTAATGCAAACCTTATGGCGATTAAACCTCGATTGGGACGATCCTATTTCCGCGAACCTTCTCGATAAGTGGAAAGAAATTTACCATCGAATCAGGCTCCTTGGCCAGTTACAGATCCCTCGCTGGAGTGGCCTCGGCCCGGATATCCATCTCGCGGAGCTCCACGGATTTGCCGACGCGTCAAATGTCGCGTACGCCGCCGTCGTTTACCTTAAAGTCGTTTCTCCTTCAGGCTCTGTCACGATTACGTTGCTCGCCGGTAAAGCCAAGGTCGCGCCGTTGAAACCTCTAAGCGTACCTCGTCTCGAGTTATCGGCCGCTCAGCTTCTCGCGCGACTCATGGACTTCGTTCGCGAAACTATTGGAGTAAAGTCTCTCCCGTACTATTGCTGGACGGATTCCACCATTGTACGTGCTTGGGTCACTCAGCATCCCTCTCGATGGAAGACTTTTATCGCCAATCGCGTTCTGGAAATTCAGTCTCGCCTTCCACACGGAGAGTGGCGGCATGTGTCAACCGACGACAACCCCGCGGATTGCGCTTCGCGCGGACTCTTCGGTGATGAGATTCTTGTTCACGATCTCTGGTGGCGCGGTCCGCTATGGCTTCGCCTTGGGATTGACGACTGGCCACGTCAGGAAACTAGTCTCCCGCGAGATGCTCCTCTCGAGGAGAGAATTGTCGCTTTGCAGTGTTCGCCGCCGCTCCCGGAGTGGGATCTAGCATCACGTTACTCAACATGGCCAAAGCTTATCCGCTGTGACGTGACGCCCGGCAAGGGCGCCGTCACAAGGGCAAAGGACCGGCCGAGCGAGGAACCTGGGGTCGCGCCCTCCCACGTAGGAGGGAACGCGATCCCTAAAGGTTAGGGCCACGATTGGCATGTGGTTTTTTATTAATATCGCCGATTGGCGCTGAGTTTGTAGAGCGGTAGGGCCGAGTGAGTGGTCAAGGAGACCCAAAGAAGGAGGAGCCGGGTCACGGAGCACTTGGAGAGCCAAGGTGAGAAGGACGAAAGGAAGGTCCTCCGTAGGATCCCGGAAGGAGGCCCCGTGGCGCGCCCCGCACCCCAAGACGGAAAGGAAACGAAGGTAGCGGTCAGAGGGACGCCTCGACGCCGCCGCCGACAAGGGGACCGTTCTTGCTGCGGCCGAGCGAGCAAGGAGTCCCCGAGCCCAGGGGCGAAGTACGCCGACTGGAGGCCCCGCGACTTGGCCAGCCGGGGGCGCTCCAAATTCGGGGAAAGCGGCCCGAACAGCCGGACCACCCGAACCGTCAAGAAGGGGCATGGAAGGGGTGGCGCCCACTGGGGGTAGCCCCGGGAGGGGGACCCGGAGGCCGGAGGATCCGGAGTTTCGGAGGACTGGGGACTGTGGTGAGAGCCGGAACCCGGAGCGGTACGATCCCAGGAGAGGCCCCGAGCGACGAGTCCCGGACCCGAGCAGCGACCTGCGGCCAGCGCGATCCGGCCAGCAAGGGAATCGGAGACCACCACTCAGGCCAGGCCCTCGTACCTCGTGTATCCGAGGAGACAGACGCTCGTACGCGGGTAGATCGCGGGGCGTCGTAAGCCCGTCGCGTAGAAAAGTCTATAGAGTTCGGCTTGAGCGAGCGGCTGTCTACCTCGGCATTCCATAGAAGTTCTCGCGGAGGCAATTTAGCTAGTCCGGCCCGCCACAGGCCATCGGGGAGGGAGATCACCCGAGCAGGGCTCCGGGTGCGCTCTCTCCGCCGTACTCTCGTGACCGTGATTGTAATAATCGTAACCGTAATCGTAAGCGTAATCGGAATCGTGATTGTCGCGTCTAACTTGCCGAAGATGTTATGTCGAGTCATCGAGACCGTCTCCCTTTTATATTACCGCGTATCGAGTCGGAAGGGCTCTCGGAAGCTCTAGGATCGAGAGATCATCTTTAGAGTGCGCGTATTCAATCGGGTACGGCTCGAGCACGGTCCCGCGCCGCTATCTCGCGTACCTCAATGTCCGGGCCATTGCCCAGCCGTAATCGAGCCCGTGGAATAAAATGAGATCGAGCAAATAAATGTCAAATTGATTGAGCCTCCTCTACCGACCCCGAATCCCCACGCGACCCGCGACTGAGATATCGAGCCTACCGGGAAAGAGGCGGCGAAGAGCGAAGTTGATTCGGGAGCGCGATACTTCTTCGCGAATTAAGAGTGGCACGAATCCCCGTGCCTGGCGCCCAACCTTTAGAACGCGCTCGCCAAAGAGCCTTCGACCGCCTAGGGACGATACCAGGATTGAGGCGTGCGAGCCCGGAGGAGACGAGCCCGGGCTAATCGCCGTCGCACCGCGTTACCGCATACGTTCTCAAATTTTTAAGCCTCTGTCGTCAGTCTCAATCTTGTCGTACGCCTCGCTCATCATTGTCCTCCAGTCCATCGTATGATAACAGCTCCTCGCAAAGTACGGTGATTTCCGCCTATTATTGCAACACTGCTAAATTCCTGTGGCTCAAACGAATTCAAGCGGAGTTATTTCCCAAAGAAATCAATTCGCTCGCGACCAAGAAGCCCCTCAGTTCGAGAAGCTCGCTTCTTCCTCTTCATCCATTTCTGGATAAAGACGGAGTTCTGCGCGTCGGCGGGCGGCTCAGCCAAGCGCCTCTTCCTTTCTCTACTCGCCACCCGGTACTTCTGTCGCATCATCCACTCGTTACACTCATCGTGCATCAGGCTCACTTGCGGGCGTTGCACGCCGGACCTCAGCTCACCCTGAATATTTTGCGACGCGATTTTTGGATCATTCGCGCTCGCAACCTCATAAAGTTTGTCATCCATAACTGCGTTGCATGTATTCGTGACCGCGCCGCGATTCCGTCTCAGATAATGGGAAATCTTCCGGCAGCCCGAGTCACTGCGAC
>NW_011964231.1:0-4122 GCF_000949405.1 Vollenhovia emeryi
AGAGAGAGAGAGGAAGAAAGGGGGGCGATAGAAGGTTGCTGGCGGAAGCGGAATGATAGAGGTTAGGAACACGTGTATGCGGGGAAGGCAGCTCGGCTTCTCGCTTACACGTGTGTTAGAAATAAGGATGGATGACTGAACAATTAATAATATGCATAGGAAGAAGAGAAAAAGGACGTAGGACCAAAGAGGAAGGAAGCGGAGGCAGAGAAAGGGAGAGAGCAGGAGAGAGAAGAGACGAGGAGAGTAGGAGAAGACAGTGTTGGCGGGGAGAAGGAGGAGTGGCACAGAAGAGAAGTCAGAGGAGAAGGCGGAGAAAAGAAAGAGAAGAGGATGGCAGGAGAAGAGAAAGAGAGCGGAAGGAAGGACTGGATGGACGTGCTGAGAGAGATAGGAAAAGACGTGACGGAGCAACTAAGAAGGACGGAAAGAGAGCTGAGAGGAATAAGGGAGATAATGGAGAGAAAGGAGGAAAGAAAAAGAAGAGAGGAGAGGTGGAAGAGAGAGAGAGACAGCTAGAGAAAGAAAAGGAAAGCAAAAGAAGGAAGAAGAGGCGAAACACGAACGAGAGAGGAAAGACGAGAGGGAGAAAAAAGGAGGAAAAAGGAGAGAGGCAGGAGTTAAAGGAGGGAGAAGGGAGAGAGAGAGACGGAGAAGAAGTCTGGCGGAGAACTAGAGGAGAAGATGGAGAAGAAAGACATGGTGATGAAAAGAAAGGAGCAGAGACGAATAAAGGAAAAACAGAACAGGAAGGAGGAAGGAGAGGAGAGAGGAAAGAAACAAGAGACGGAGGAGAATAGAGAGAGAAAGAATTAGAAGAATGGGAGAGTAGCGAAGAGGATAAGAAACGGGCGAAGAAGAGTTTAGAGAAGAAGGGGGAGGAGGAGACGGAAGAAGTAAAGGAAAGGGAGAACAGAGTATGCAGAGAATGGAGAGAGGAGGAGAGAGAGAAACAAAGAAGGACAAGGATAAAGAGAGGGAGAGGACATAAGCGGAGAAGACAGAATGGTGGAAGGAGGAAGAAGAGGACGCAGAGAGAGAGAGAGAGAGAGGCAAGGAACAAGAGAGAAAGAGAGGAAAGAAGAAGAAGAAAGATGATATGGAAGGGGGTAGAAGGAAAAGATAGGGAGGAGAGGGCACAGAAAATCAGGACGGCAATTAAGGACTGGCTAAGAAGAGAGGCAGTGGTGGAAAAGATAATAGAAAGGCAGGGAGAGGAGGGGAGAATAGTAGCATTAGTAGAGATGAAGGAAGAGAGGGATAAGAGAGAGACACTGGAGGGAAGGGAATGGATGAGAAAGAAATGGGGAATCAATATAAATGAGGACTTAAGTATGGAGGAGAGGAGAATTAGTGGAGGATGTTAAAGAGGGCGAGGATAGAAAGGGAAAAGGGAAGGGAGGTATGGGTGGAAAACAGGAGAATGTGGGTGGATGGAAAGGAGTGGAGATGGGTAGGGGAGGAGAGGGAAAGGGGGAGGAGTGAAGAAGAATCCAGTAGTTAAAAAGGGATTGTAATCTGCTTTTTTGATTGTAGGAAGGAGAAAGGTGAAGGAAGCGGAAGAAAAGAGGTAGAGAGAACGAGAGGTGGAGCAGAAAGGAGGAGCAAAGGGGGTGGCAGATAGGAAAGGAAAGAAAAGAAGAAAGGAACGGAACAAGACAGAGAAAGCAGGTTATAGTGGTGGAGAGGAAGGGAGGAAAGAGGATAGAGGGATAAGGCTAAGGGGAGGGACGAGGGGAGGGGGGTAAAAGGATGTGAAGGTCGCATATGGCCAGATCGCGGTAGGAGAGATAAGGGTATGGCTGTAAAGGGTTCGGGAACGCTCCCTTCAAAAGCGCCAGTGTATTTCGAAAGAAATAAATATACTACTACTGCTACTACTAATAATAATATTTTTAACGTGTTTTACACGTAATTTTTCGTGTAACAAAGTAAACTTTAACAATTTTTTTAGACGGTCTTTGAGACGGTCAATTTTAATTTAATTAGTCTTATTTTGCACGTATTTATGTAAAGAATAAACTGTAAAAATTTGAAACAATTCTCACATCACTGCTTTTACGAAACAACTACCTTAACAATTTGAGAAATAACAAAATCTCGACGAATTTAAACATCCGCTTACTCGTAGAGTATTCAAAAAATTAACAAAAGTTTTTTAATCGTAGCATTTTCACGTTGATTTTCATAACACTTTTAATTTACGTACAATTTCGTAGAATCTGGCAGTTACATTTCATTCTTTTGTACAATTTTGTACAATTATTTCCGGCACGGGGGAAATTGAAATATTTGCGAAACTGCCCTGTCGGAAATAATTGTATAAAATTCTACAAAAAATGAAATACAACTGCCAGAATCTACGAAATTCTACGTAAATTTCAAGTGTTGTGAAAATCAATATGAAAATGCTAGAATTGGAAGACTTGTTAATTTTTTTTATATTCTACAAGCAGTTTTCATTCTTTCGGATTTTGTTGTCGATCAAAATTTTAAAACTAGTAAAGTTTTGTACTAATTTTTATAAAATTTTACATTTTCACGAAATGTTACTCGCAATATTTTCTTGATTCGAGAACATAGTAATTTGGGCAACTATCTT
This sequence comes from Vollenhovia emeryi, assembly GCF_000949405.1. Classification (NCBI taxonomy): domain Eukaryota; kingdom Metazoa; phylum Arthropoda; class Insecta; order Hymenoptera; family Formicidae; genus Vollenhovia; species Vollenhovia emeryi. Next base: position 2,603 of record NW_011964231.1, read on the forward strand.
GTACTTATTTTTACCAAAAAAAATAATTTCAACGAAGATGTAACAATTTCAACAAATTTAAATTTAAAGTCAATTTTTGTAGTTATTTATACACATTTTTCCGCTAGGGTGTAAACGGTTTCCTTACTTGGTGTTTACTACGATGCCGCACAACTCGTCACTTACCTCGCTTACGCCAACGTTGACACTTATGCAGGAGTGTCCTGGTCCGCTGTACTATCTCGTCGTCTTTTTCGTCTGCGTATAAAGAAATGATTATTTTATGTCGACATCACGTATTATGTTAGCGATATTTATTACGACATACCTGCCTATTTACGGGTGGCCTTTTGCAGGTTATTCCACAAGTGTTTCAGACTGTCGACGGTCCTGCGCACGTCGGAAGCCCGTTTGTCTCGATTGAACTCTAGTTGGACTCTTGTCCAGGCTTCTTCCCTGGCTTTAAAGTTGTATGGGCTCAGGCGAAGCACGTCGGTACGGTGCAACAGGACGAGCAGCCGTACCTTCTCGGCCACAGTAAAATTTTTCTGCCGAACTCCAGTCATTGCAATCTCTGAAAAAAAATCACGTAGCGTTAAATAATAATTAACAATATATCGCGAGCAATACGAAAAATTTTCCAGATTGCCGATATCAAACATATCTTTCTTCGTGGAACAACGTCACGGTTAATTTGTCCGTCTCCTTACGGTGTCAACAAACGTCTGTGAGACAAGTGCTTACGACCGGTGCTACCTGCTCTGCTCGAGAAAGAGGAGGTGTTTGCAGTGATTGTTATTGGTCGACTACTATTATCTCTCCGCCTTTCGTCGCTCGCGTAAGATATTCGAGAGGAAATATTTGTGGCTGTATCGCAAGTATTTCGAATCCGCTTTTTAGATGGCTCGATCGTTTTTTAAAAACTCGTGTTAATGTTAATTACATGTATGCTACAGATATTAGAAACATACTATGTAATATTTTTTACTGCTTCTTTGAATTGTAAAAATTTAGTCTACTCGCTACTTGAAAGGACCTGCTTAAATGTTCAATTGGCTTTAGTACTATTGCTATCAACTATATTTAAAGGTTTTCAAGTGTTTATAATATGAAACTTAAGGCAAACTGTGACTCTAGATGGGTTTCTAGTGTTTATAACATGAAATCTCAAGAAAACTGTGACTCTACATGGGTTTCGAGTGTTTATAACATGAAATCTCATGTTTAGAATATTCACGCACACAAAAATATTCTGCTTTACAGAAATATGGAAACTGTTGGAGCAAACTGTGATTGTAGATGGGTTTCAACGTCTATATCGTATGAAATTGAAGGCAAACTGCGACTCTAGATGGGTCTGTATATTTATACAGGGTGAGGCATTTAAAACTGTTTTTCAGAATATTTGGAAAAATACAAATCGGATTAAAAAAAAGTTGCAATAAAAGTTGTTCACCTCGAAGAGGGTCATCCATTAACATAAAGCTCGACCCCCTGCACCACCCCCGGGGGCGGGAGGGGGGTGACTTTGAAATCTTAAC
>NW_011964232.1:0-4124 GCF_000949405.1 Vollenhovia emeryi
TAGAGGGTCAAAGTGGTTGCCATCTACTAAAAAAGTATGACACTATCGCAGTCATCACAGATTGTCACCTATTCACCTTTTTTCACCTATTTTTGATGTCACCTATAGTACACTATTTTGGGAATTTGTCATCTTTTTTAGTTAACAAAGTAAAATATTAAAAATTTATAAAAAATTGTAAAAATTTTTACTTCAAAATCTTAATTATTCAAAATATTAATTTAACTTTCGTGTTTGAAACTTGCGCGCTCTGACTGCCTCTGTGCTTGCATGTTAGGCGGCGTTGGGGTAGTCAGATCAGCTAGAGCTAGATATACACTGTTTTTAACCTTTTCAGTATACTATTTGCTGAAAAGTCTTGATTAAAATTAAATTTATTTATCCAATGAGTTAATCGAATGGATGATTGCGGACAGATGAAAAGTTAATAACAGAGTATCTAATCGATTAGCAACGTACTTTTTGCGACTATTATATGGTTTCAATATACGTTCAAAATGAACATATAATTTTTACACGAAAAAAACTTCTATTACTATACTTTAAGGTATACTGTTTTTTGGGTGAGTGCATTTATTTATTTTTGCATACTGTTTCATATGCTTTTTATGTATCAAAAATTTACTTATAAATCTTGTTTTTCTCTCATCCATAGATATTAGGTTATATGCAACCTGTTATGAATATTAATGTAAAGATAATTAATCTCGCCCTACCGATTAAACATTTCAAGCGAAAGAGGTTCGTTACATGAACTTGTTGCTAAATCTTACTCCGTGTATTTTCTTATATTATAAATTGATCTTTTTGTGGATATTCAATTTATGTATACATACGGCAAACTTTAAAATTTAATCATGACTCAAACTTGTTGATTGTTTAATCTTGTCGATACAATTATTATTTGTGATGCTATTGCGAATAATAAATTAGTACATTCTGTTGTAGAGTGAAATGTTCAAATTAATAATTGTATTATTATTAAATTGAAAATTATGTAAACTGAATTAAAAATGTGTAAATATTTGATAAAAAGTGAGATAAACTAATTTGTTGTATGTCAACCAAACTGGCAACGGACTGGAAAAACTGGAAAAACAAATTACCAGTTTGGTTGACATACAACAAATTAGTTTCTCACTTTTTGAATATCGCTGGCGACAAGAAGGAAGAATTTTATATTTGATAAAAAATTAATTTTTTTCAGCTGAGTTTGACAAATTTTTATTAAGTAAATTATTTACATTATTGTCTATATACATTTTTCTATGTAAAATAGAGAAAGAAAACTTAAGGGTTTGAAAAACATAATAAAGTTTTAGGTAAATAAAAATTAGCATCACTTTTAGCTTTACATTTTTCAATAAAATTATAGATATATTTTTCATTTTTTATTTTTAAATTAATTATAATATATAAAATAACTGTGCATAAATTAAACTTATAGGTAGTAAAAGAATATTTTCTAAATTCTTAAATATTTATTTACATTTTGGAATGTATTTTTATGTTTCAGTTATTCGATCAAATAATTTTAAGAGAGATAAATAATGTCTAACAAGAAGTCAAATATAAAACGAGTCAAGTTTCAAGATAGTTGGCTGACATTAATCGATCCAAATGGTACCTTGATATCGAAATGGGCTAAAAAAGACCCAAATGATTAGTACTTTTGTATTTGCATCGTTTGTAAAAATGCACGTTTCAGTGTTGATAGAGGAATTGATAGATTGAAACAACATGCACAGACTCAGAAACACATCAAGAATTTAAATATATTAAATACAAGTCAATTACTATTAATGACCACTTCTGCAGTATCAACTTCTCAGCCCAATCAATCATTTACTCACCCAGCAGTTCTTAATTTATCAGCAGTTGGACCCTCACAGTTACAATGCCACTACAAGAAATTAATAATGTACAAACAGTTTCTTTTTCATTATACAATCCTAGAGAGGCTGCAATACGAGCAGAACTTTTATGGTGTATGGAAAATGTTGCCAATTGCAACTCTGTTGCTTCATGTTATGGAAAAAAGGAACTGTTTAATGTGATGTTCCCTGGTGCTGTCCCTGAAAACTTTTCTCTGTCTCCCAGTAAAGCTCAATATCTAATCACTGAAGCTTTGGGACCTCATTTTAAAAACCTCTTATTGAAAGATCTAGAATACAAAGATGTGTTATTTTCAATTCTTTTCGACGATACAAGCAATGTAAAAAGTAAAAAGGAAATGCAAATTAGGATTAGGTATTGGTCTCACACTGAAAGTAAAATTGTATGTCGACATCTACAGACTTACTTCTTAGGATCTGCAACTGGTCAAATCTTGTTTGATCACTTAATAAAAGCATTAGATTCTAATAATTTACCACAAAAGAACGTATTGACTTTAGGGTGTGATGGACCAAACGTAAATAAAACGGTTTTCAAATTATTTTAAGAAAGTTTAAAGGAATTGAAGTTAAAGCCTTTCATTGACATAGGTACTTGCGAGTTACATATCGTACACAACTCTTTTCTCAAAGGTTGTGAATGTCTTGTTTTACATACTTCTGATTTCATTATCAAAGTGTTCTATTATTTTCACCACCGTGACGTACGTTGTGAAATTTTTGAAGCCATTCAAAAACAAGAAAATGTTAAGCGACATATGTATATAAAACACGTTAGCACAAGTTGGCTCACTCTAGGTCTGGCAGCAGAGAGAGTAGAAGAACAACTTCCTGCGTTAGAACATTATTTTTTTAAATACATTCCACAGAAAGAGAGTGCAACTTTACGAAAGGAAAATTACTGTGATATTAGAAAGTACTTAAAAAATGATCATCTAAAGATTTCTTTGCAATTTATAGTATATGCTTCAAAAATTTGCTACAAAAATTTTCACTACCGAGTTTACATTACTAATGCAAAAAGAAGAACCACTCATTCACATTTTATATTTACAATTAAAAACGCTGATTTTAATTCTACTCTCAAGTTTTATCAAACAATCTGCATTAGAATCAATTTCATTTAGAGTCGACAACGTTAAAGAGTTGTTAGAGAATTCTGACAACTTTTTAAATCTTGAAATTAAAATTGGAGAAGGAGCAAAAAAACACTTGCAACTTTACCTAAGCTATCAGTTATCCTTTATGAATGAAGTAAAAAATTTTTATGTTGCTAATGTGAAGCACATATTAGCAAAAGTTAAGAACTTCAAAACTTTGAAATATTTTCAATGTCTTGCACCAGAAAATATTAAAAATTCTAAAAGTGTAGGCAACATTATAAAAATTTCTAAATTTTACCGCCAACAAATATTGACAATGATAAGTTGGAGTGTGAATGGAGATTATTGCAACAAGATGAAAAAGTTAGATTTTATCTAAATAAAAATGAAAGAATAGATACTTATTGGAATAGCATCTTTAACCTCCAGAGTTATGTAGATCATCAGAGTCCCAAGTACGAGGTCTGTTCAAAAAGTATCGCGAATTTTGAATTTCCGCGGGCTACGTATATTCGATTTTCGATTTTTTTGTGGCGTTATGTTGGTACTCATGTCCCTCACTTATGCTGACAAGTTCGGCCATTTTGAATGTTCAATTAATTTTTGACAGCTATTTTGCTTAGACGTGTTTTGGCTCGTCTTCGATTTTTGCCTATTCCAAGAAATGGATCAAAGAATATGTATCAAATTTTGTGTGAAAAACAAAATTAAGTGCGCGGACACATTCCGAATGTTGACTGTAGCATATGGTGAAGCTACCTTGAACCAAAGCAACGTTTATTGGTGGTACAAAATGTTCTCAGAGGGCCGAGAAGATGTGAACGACGAAGAGCGTGCCGGACGCCCGAGCACGTCAATAACAGACGAAAACATTGATGAAGTGAAGAAAATAGTATTGGCCAATCGTCGAATCACCGTTAGAGAAGTTGCTGAGGACCTAAACATATCGATTGGCTCGTGCCATTCGATTTTTACCAATGATTTGGGCATGAGACGGGTCGCCGCGAAATTCGTACCAAAATTGCTCACTTTCGACCAAAAATCATCGTTGCTTGTGCGCGAATTTTTGGCCAAAAACAACACACTAATGATGCCGCAGCCACCGTATTCCCCAGACCTGGTCCCC
>NW_011964233.1:0-4125 GCF_000949405.1 Vollenhovia emeryi
ACGAAAAACATGATACAAAAAATATAATTTTTAGCATTGGTTTTAATAGTTTTTGAATGATTTATTATTTGTCTCAGTTTCCTTAAGACCCTATGTTAAAATAGCAATATTAAATAATTAGTAACTTGTAAACGAGCAAATAAAAAGAGTTTCATACTGCAACTCTCGTATAATTTCTAGATTTCTAAACTGTTGTTCTTGAAACATATGGTCGAACGTTATCATGAAGCAGTTATTTAACTCCACGTCTATTGAGCTGGCATTATTAATTATTCGTTCTTGAAACCTGTACGGCGATTCTGTGACTTGCTATCGATGGTTTTCGGTATCGTTAACCAACCTATGAAAGCTGTGCTTTTAACGTCTTTGCTGTCGCTAGTTAATTTCGATACCGAAAAACATCGATAGCAAGTTACAGAATCCCGGTACTGGTAAAATCATTAATGCCGAAAAATACTGTTCTCAGATGGAGGAAATGAACAACAATTACGCTTTAAGCAACCTGCAATATGCATATTGCTTTATGATAATGCTCGACCACATGTAAAGGACGAGGGGTGAGGGGCAAGGGGCGAGAGCCGAGCGTCGAGCAGCGAACGACGCGCGGCGAGCGGCGAGCGGTGAGGGGCGAGCGGGGAGTGTTTACTGCTCGCCGCTCGTGACAACTTTTTTTCGGCGCGTCGCTCCACCTCTCGCTATTAGATGATGCCCCACCGTTGCCTGCCGAGTCCGGCCTTCCGCCGTCTACGCTTCCATTCGCTCAGACATTAAAATTCATTTCTCGATAACGATTGCGAATTTTGCAAAATGGTATAATACTTTTCTATTCAGTTTGCCCCGGTCTATCCACCATTTACGGGACATACGGGTATTAGGACATTGTATACATATACATGTATATCAAAATGTTTTGTGGGTATTTATTCAAAACGTTTGTTTCAATGAACTTAATAATTAATTTTGAAATCGTAAAATAATATTCAAGGGTTATCTATTATTGTTATTTATTCTATAGTATAGTCATCCAAATCAATATGTTCATTTACATTGTCTAATTTACTATAAATTGTATGAAGTTCAAGGCTTTTGTTTAAATCCGTGTCTCCTTCATCAATTTCCTCATCAGTTTCAATATATAGACGGATTTTACTTTAAATTTTATACAATTATATTGACTAGAATATATTGACTAGAATGACAGAATAAATAACAACGATAGATAATCCTTAAACATTATTTTATGATTTCAGTATTATTTTATTATTATTTTATATTTATAATTTTTTATATTTATATTTATTTATTTTTATATTTTTATTTATTTTATTTATTTTTTTATTATTAAAATTTTATTAAAATATTATTATTTATTAAATTTATATTTATAATTATATTTATAATTAATTATTAGGCTAACTCGAACGTTATGAATAAATGTACGCAAAATTGGACCCGCCATTTTGAATTTATCAAATTTGATGTCACATTCGTAATCAGCGACCCCAAAAATCTTGGTATCTATAACTTGTGTCAATTTCTCAGAACATTACGAATTTTGGCCAAGAAAACCACCGAAATAAACCATAGTGCGTTGGTGAAACCGGGCCTTAGACATTGAAAACTTTTGAGGTATAATTTAAAAAATAGACATAATAGATCATTGAATTTCATATACAGTGTCGTTTGATTTCGCCATCAAGATCACATCAATTGCATCTCAAAGACGTTTAACATAATTCAATAAATAAGAAAAATATCATTCAATCGATGGAATCCAATAGACATTACAGTTTTTCCACAAAGTTCTACGTACAACACATATACGAAATGTCCTTTCACAACATAAATGTAGTTTTATGCAAATATGTGAACCTAATGGATCTCCTATACAGGAGATAACGTCGCGTCTGGTTCTTTCCTTGCTTTCTTTGTTCGCTCTCATACTTACCGGAAACAAATCGTCAATGTCGCACCACGAAGGTGGCAGCTTGGCGCTTTTTGTCGTGTAGAAATGCGAGAACATCTCGGCAGGAAACACGCGACGTGCAAGAAAGACGAACACTGACGACGGCACCTCTCTTGGTCGAATTCGAATTGGCAAAGTTGCAAAACGGCGATACAGCACGATGGGTCCGCTCTCACTCCTAGGTATGTACTGTGAAGAATAGAGATAAGGAGGGTCAACTTATATAGGCGTTAGATTCTGACTTAGAACATATATGATATGGAAGGGGAATAGGGAATTGAAATGTGTCCGGAGGAAGCGAGAAAGAAAATCGTAGTGCCTCTCTCTTGTGAGTAACTACTCGAAAGTACGCATGCGCGCAATTACGTTTGTTTGGCCGATTTGAAGTTCCGCTTGGGACATTGAGTGAATAGTCTTCTAATCTAGAAGAGAAATTTTTTTGATCCTCGGGGTTGCATCAAAAATTGTTTAAAATTAAAGCAAAATGGGTTTATATTGTATTTTATGTGTTAAAAAGGATAAATCAGTTTCCTATTTACGGTGAGTAAAAATGTATTTCATTTATTGTCAGTTTGCGTGATGTGAGTAATCTCAGCACACAATAAATTTAATTATTAAACTATTTAAAAGGAGAGAGTGCCAATGTGAGCCACAAATTTAAATGAACGGAACTCGGTTCTCACAATATAGAATCAAAAATTTTCCTCTTTAATAAACATTTCGACCCTTCTTCTTTAAACGAGTTTTACTGAGGAAGACCCGAAGAAGGGTCCAAACGTTTATTAAAGAGGAAAATTTTTGATTCTATATTGTGAGAACCGAGTTCCGTTCATTTTGTGGCTCACATTGGCACTTTCCTTTTGTTACGTCAAAACCTCTCGGAATGTGGAGGTATGGAATGACGCAACTAGCAAGTTTAAGTATCTCGCTAACACGCTCGGAGGCGCGTGGAAGCGAGCCGAACGCACTTTTCTAAGGCTCTAAAAAGGCCAATGTCCGTGAGGACACTATGACTCTTTTCAAGAGCGGTGCGATCGCAGGTCCTATTTTAGGTCAAGGAAATTAATCCCTATTACCCTGGGACGGACCTTGTGCACTCTCAAAGGGGAACGAAGGGGGGTGAGGTCTTTAGAAATAAAATGAAATAGAAAGAGATAAGTTTAACATAGTATTATATTTAAGGTTTGCCTATATCTAGACATTACACAATAAGAAAAAGATAAATTTAACTAAACATTAGAATTATAAAAATAAAAAAGGATAATTGTGACTAAGCATTAGGGCAGATAGTTTACTTTTACTAAAACCTTACTCTTAACTAATCGTTACATTATAGGATAAAATATAAATAGATTAGATCTTTGTATTTACATATCGCGGTTGTGACTGTGTGTGTGTTTATATGTGTAGGGATTTATTAATGGTCTTTAATTATTATGGAGGAAGGAGGGAAAAGTGGGAGAAGAGGAGTGATCATCCTGAGAAATATTACTTAGAGCGGCTAACCGATGCGCATGCCGATTCCTCCGATTCTTTAAACATTTGACTACGGCTCGCGACTTTCTCCTGGTTTGAGTGGATCCTGTGAGTCCAGTAAAATATATCGAATTAGGGAGGTTGGCTAGACTTTCTGTTTGTTAATAATTTGCAAGTCGGTAGCTTCAGGGTGAATCTTTAGGAAAGAAACCGAATCGTACCGAATTCACTCAAACGGCGAATCCGGAGGTACGAAACGAATTTTTAAAGGAAGGAGGTACTCGAATCGTACCGAATTCACACAAACGGTGAGTCCAGAGGCACGAAACGAATTCTTAAAGGTGGAAATATTCGAATCGTACCGAATTCACACAAACGGTGAGTCCGGACTGTAGGGCTCGCTATTATACGTTTAAACGGATACACGTTTATACGTATAATTAGCTATCCGTTTATAAGAAACGTTTTTTCGAATACACGTGTTTTTACTTAATAAACGTTTAAACGTTTAAACGTTTACACGTATATTTAGCACATCCGTTTACTAAAACCGTGTTTTTCAATATTTTCACGTTTTTCTATAAACGTTTATCCCTTTTTTAAGTGTTTTACTAGCGCACACAGCGCGTGCTAACGCGCGCGCTTTTACGGTTTTTACTTTTTCTCCTGTATATACAGGGTGC
>NW_011964234.1:0-4126 GCF_000949405.1 Vollenhovia emeryi
TTTTTGATTTATGTGTGACGAATAAAGTTTATAATATTGGTGCATAATCCGGGTATAAGTTTGATAGTCTACCCTCAGTCACCAATACAGATGATAAATTAGGTTGGTCTTTGAAAGCTTATATCTTAATGCATTAGTTGACTTCGAAACTTCGAAACTTCGAAAATTCGAAACTTCGAAACTTCGAAACTTCGAAAATTCGATATTCGAAGTTTCTTCGTTTCTTCGGATACTTCGAAGCTTCGAAGTTGCGAAGCTTCGAATAATTAAGACCCCTAGCCAGAACGGTGAAGCAACGCACAACATCCACCCGCACCTGACAGCCAAGTAGAGTAAGTCGTTCGTTCCCGATCCCATCCTGAATCACCTAAGCATGTCAGAAAGAATTAAGCTCCTCGTGCAAAAGCGGACCTCCCTAAAGTCGCAGATCACAAATGTAAGCAATCTTCTCGACAAGGGAAAGATTGATAACACCGCGTTAAAATTAAGACTCGCCCGTCTAACAGAATTATATCATGCGTTTGAGGATCATAACGATGAACTCATGGTATTAGAGCCGGAAGAGGGTCATCGAAATGAATTCAAGCAGGTCCAAGAACGCTTTTATGATCTAGCGGGTAAGGCCGAAAATATTCTAAACCCGGTGAACATTTCGAACGCGAACGCCGGTACATCAGGCGATGAGCCGCGAAACGGTACAACAAGCGACGAGCCGCAAATTGATAATAGAGTAGGCATCGCTCCCGTCACGAAACGGCGAATCAAGTTACCCGACGCGCCACTGCCGACGTTCGACGGCAAGTACGAAAACTGGCTCTCGTTCAAAAACGCGTTTAGTAACATGATAGGGTCGCGAACCGATTTGTCGGACATAGACAAATTACACTACTTGAAATCCGCATTAATCGAGGAAGCAGCGAACAAAGTAAAAATCTTCGCGGTCAACGGAATAAACTATGTAAAGGCATGGGAATTACTAGAGCGCTCATATGAGGTGAAAAGAGTCTTAATAGCTCGACACCTTTCACTTATCTTAAATACACCGATATTAGATAAAGAAACGACGAGCGGTCTATCCAAACTCGCTGATGATGCTCAGCAGCATGTCGCTTCACTGAGCGCGCTAGGAGTTTCCGTCGGGCCTGAAATGATCGTACACATTTTAGAAGGCAAGTTGCCGAAGAGCACATTAGAAAGATGGGAAGCGAGTCTCGAAAGAGACGAAGTTCCGAATCTCGATCAGATGTACGAATTTCTGTACAAGTCCGCGGTTTGCGCATCGAGACGCGAAGGAACAAAGATCGCAGACCAGGCAAGAGGCACGGGCGAGCCCCCGATTAAGAGGAAGCGTTGTTCCGCAAATCAAGCATTCGTATTAAACTCAACGCGTAATTGCGTGGCGTGCAAAACCAAGCGACATCCTCTGTACATATGCGACAAGTTCAAACAATTGTCCGTGCCTAAACGTATCGAGTTAGTAAAGAACGCAAAGATCTGTTACAACTGTATGCGCTCACATCGTGATAGTCCTTGCAAATTTTCGAGTTGCACTATCTGCCAAAAGCGACACAACACACTCTTGCATTACGATAAATACGCGAACGCTGTCAAACCGGAGACATCGAAACCCGCGACGGTCACGACCGCATGACTAGTCGACTCGACCGGAGGGAGAACAATAAGCCTCGCGACGGTATCACCCATTTCGACGCCACAATTATTAACCAGTGCAATAATATACATCCGTGATTGGAAACGCGATTCCATCAAGACCCGGGCGTTGTTAGACACATGCGCTACCGCGAACTTTATTTCGGAATCCGTCGTGAAACGACTGGGTTTGCCCGTAACGGCACGCTCGTCGTCCGTCGGCGCGATTAACGCTACGCACACCGAATCAAAGGGCTTAGTGAGAATCACGATACAATCGACGATTGACGGCTTTAGCAAAGAGTTAACATGTCTGACTATACCGACGATTACCGATTTAGTACCGTCGGAAGTCTTTCCACGGAAGTCGATCACAATACCCTCGAACGTTCGGCTAGCAGATCCAGAATTTCATCTACCACGATCGGTTGAGTTATTAATCGGTTCCGGAGCCACGCTATCTTTATTTTCCGTCGGACAAATTAATTTATCCCACGAAGGTTACGACTTATATCTGCAAAAGACACGTTTGGGTTGGGTGGTCGCCGGTAGTACGTCGGTACAAAATACCACAAGAACGGCGTGTTACTTTACGAATTTAGAAAGTCAATTGAACAAGTTTTGGACTATCGAGGAAATCGCGACGGACAAACCAAAATCAAACGAGGAGATCGCAATGGAAGCACACTTTCGGAATACAGTGCGTCGCGACAGTACCGGGCGTTATGTGGTTCGCTTACCGTTTCGCGAGACAAACCAGCGTCTCGGCGAATCGCGAAATATCGCGCTCAAGCGTCTAACTTCGTTAGAACGCAAACTCAATGCGAACGCAATATTGAGAAATGAATATACGCAGGTCTTGGAGGAATATTTAAGATTAGGTCATATGTCCGTAGTAGAAATCTCTAGCGATGACGGATTTTATATGCCCCACCACGCCGTAATTAAAGAATCAAGCAATACTACGAAGGTTCGAGTTGTATTCGACGCGTCCGCGAAGACAAGCAGCGGCGTGGCTCTGAACGATATACTGATGGTGGGACCCACGATTCAAGATAAACTTTTTTCACACGTAATTCGGTTCCGGACGTACAAGGTCGTTATCACCGCGGACATAGAAAAGATGTACCGTCAGGTATCGTTGCATGAAAGCGATCGACGGTATCAAAGGATTCTCTGGCGTAGGGACGGCGAGATAATGACGTTTCAATTAAACACGCTTACGTTCGGCGTGGCGTCCTCTCCGTTTCTAGCAATTCGCACCATACAAAAACTCGCGGACGACGAATGCAATGCATGTCCACGAGCGGCGGAAATTCTCAAGGCGCATCTTTATGTAGACGATTTATTAACCGGCGCCGGTAGTATTGAAGAGGCTCGCGCGATCCGAGATGAAATCGTCGAATTGCTAGCGCGGGGAGGATTCACGATCAGACAATGGGCTTCTAATGAAAAGGATGTTATCAAGGATCTAGCAGACAGCGAAATACATGCGAATTTTACGGTAGAGATAGACCGCTCTTTGAAAACGTTAGGCATAACATGAAACACGCACACCGATAAAATATGTTACTCAACCCATCCGACGAAGATTACAGAAAGACTAACAAAGCGAGCCATATTATCCGAAATCGCGAAGATTTTCGATCCGTTAGGGTTGTTAGCGCCGGTCGTCATGTGCGCGAAGAAATTAATGCAAGACGTGTGGCGGTGCGGGGTACATTGGGATGAATCCGTTCCGCAGAGCTTGTATACCGAATGGTCGGAGTTTGCTCGACAATTACATTTAATGAACCAGGTTTCCTTTGATCGCAGATTACTAATAGATGATTATAAGGGCATTCAAATTCACGGATTCTGCGACGCGAGCAAAATCGGCTACGGTGCATGTCTATACATACGTTCGTACGGGATGCAGGAAAATGTCGTCAACAGACTGGTATGCGCTAAATCACGGGTCGCACCGTTGAAAACGATCACCATACCACGGCTTGAACTTTGCGGCGCACTATTATTAGCCCGCTTATACCGCGAAACGAGCGACGCGCTGGGAATTACACCGGACAAGGTGATTTTCTGGTGTGATTCAACCATTGTATTGCACTGGTTGAAAACGTCACCTCAGCGACTCAAAACCTTCGTAGCAAACCGAGTCGCGGAGGTCCAGGAAGTCACCGGCGCGAACGAATGGCGACACGTTAAGTCAGAAGACAACCCGGCCGACGCGATCTCAAGAGGCCAATTGCCTCATGCGTTTTTACGGAATCAAACGTGGCTTACGGGCCCTCCGTGGTTAATCAAAGACGAGGGCGAATGGCCCAACGAAAACATACAAATAAGCGAAATACCCGAAGTGAAGGCGGACACGTGCCTAACGACAATAACCGATAATTTCGACATACTCGAAAGATATTCTTCTTTCGCTAAATTACGCAGAGTCGTCGCATATTGTCGTCGATTCCGACCTACTAGCAAA
>NW_011964235.1:0-4127 GCF_000949405.1 Vollenhovia emeryi
TACGATATTCCATGAATATTTTATAAATGTATATATATTTCTGTATATTCTATGTATGTACATGATAGATACAGGATATTTTTTCCGCATTACGGACACTCCATGTATATACATAGAATATCGAATGTTTACTGGGTAATATTGGCTGTTGCTATATAGAAATATTCAATTTAGAATTATGTACCTTCTTAAACATTAAAGATTGCTATAATATTATCTTACGCATAGCTAACTGTTTAAAATGCTTTCAAAGTCCATCTTTTTGTTTTGTTAATTTCATTATTGAATGTCTTTAATTATTTATGTTGTTACTAAAAATAATTTTGTTGTTATTGTGTTTCAGAAAGAAAACTTCCGATTGGAATTGGCACATTCGATAAAAGAGTTCATTGAAGCTGTTCAACAAGGCAGACCTTTGTTGTATCATGTTTACTTTCCCTCGGACGTAGATTTTCCGATATTATCCGCGCTATGGTTCAACAATCAACAATATTGTCTCGACCCCAAATGTGAGTATTTGGTTGAAATTCAATACAGTATAATCTCGTTAATCCGGCTTATTAAAAATCAGATAGTGCTGGATTAATGGATTTGTCGGACAAATAGAAAGTATAAAATATAAAAAAAACTAATACGTAAAGTAGTCATGATTAAACTTATCACATAAAGTAGTATCTAATGAAATTTATTACATGGAGAAATACATATAATGATAAATAAAAAGATCAAACTCTTATTATAATAATTTTGGAATTTCCTTTTTATCATCGTTTTATGTCTTTATATAGAAAACATTTTCAGCGCGATTGGTTATGTTTGGAAATTATCTCTGTCCTTGTAAAAAATATTATACAATTTTTTCGTACTCCACGGAAATGTGCAATTTAAAAATATGTTACGTCTTATCGCAGCATCAAGCGGAAATATCACAGCAAATCTCGAGTTGGGGCATATTGTGTACCCGCCGAACAAACAACCAATGTCGCAGAATTTTCAGTCGTGGTATCGAAATTCGAGTAACTACCGTATAGACAATCCAATTTATAAGAGCTACGCCGAATGCGGTATTACCAGCTATTACACCGATACCACAAATAGACTGATCCCCAACGGCGAGGACTCGTTACCAGGCCAGTGGCCGTGGGTGGTTGCAGTCTACCAGATTAAGAAACAAAAGTCGAATACAACACACGAATTTAAATGTGGCGGTTCTATTTTGACTACCAGGCAGATATTAACAGGTATGCTATATCGAAACAAGTCAATATTTCTCTAGCCCTTATATCGAACCAAGTAAATTTCTCTTACATCTATTATACTTTCTTGAATCTTTATAGTAAGATTTTTATTTTTATCTATTCATACAAAATTATTTTTCGTCATACTAAATTAAGATACATATCCGGATAAAAAATGTGGATTATAAGAAAATGTAATTTATACATTTATACGTTTTTTTATAGTGGCGGATTGTGTGATGTTTGCCCTTGATCAGAACGATACCGTACCACCCAACATGTTAGCGGTAGTTGTGGGGCGATTTAATTTACAATTAGTTCAATTAAACAGAGATGTGATTCCGAGAGTCAAGAGTTACATGATTCACCCCGATTATATGCACGATCGTTTCACCAGCGACTCCAATCTAGCGATTTTGACTCTCTGGACGCCCGTCGAGTTCAATCCTTTTATCAGGCCTATTTGCCTATGGTCCGGTTCACCCAATCTCGACACCGTCGTTAATAGAACAGGGTATGTCGTAGGATGGGGCAAAGAAAAATTTGGTAATATCGAAGAACAGCGAGTAAAATGGGCTACAATAGTGAGTCAGGTAGGCAATTGCAATTAGATGCTATTATGAAAGTGTTATTCATTGCATTCGTAATCGTGCCAGAGTTATTGCAGGCCTTATGTTAATTAAACTTATTTGCGCAAATTGCAGGAGACTTGCCTCCGGAGCAATCAAAGATTCGTTAGCCTCACCTCGAATCGCACCTTTTGCGCCAGTTCGGTAAACGAAATCGGTCCCTGTGTCGGTGACAGCGGGAACGGGTTGGTGCTTCTGAACAATATCACGGGCCGTTACGAGTTGCGTGGCATTCTCTCGGGGTCTTTACCTAATGATGAGTCCCATTTTCACTGCTATTCACGGGATTACGCTATTTATGTTGATGTGGCCAAATACATACCATGGATTCAACAACAGATTTCGACGTAACGCTGGTTTATCGCGACAAAATGCAATACCTACGTGCTAGTTGATAAAATTCTTTATGTAAAGTTTATCTGAAACCGCAGCATTTATATACAACTATACGTGAGAATTAAACAGTTACGAATTTTACTTTTAATTGTTTATAGCGATTTCTCTTGTTGTAATGTGTCTTTGATCTGGACACGAAAATAGAGTACATTAGAGATATACACGCAACTATCTGTCATTGTGGACTTATTAATAAAGTTATAATGAAGAACAAATTATAACACTCTCGCAATACTCTTACTAATAAATACATTCAATATTTTTTTTAAAGTCGCAAGAAATATTGTACATGTAGTAATATTCTTTTTTTTAATACACGCGATTCGTTACTTATTTTAAGTTTTATAGTACGTTGTAATAAGACGAGGAGAACGGAGAGAAAGAAGAAGTCTCAGTCTATTAAGATCGCTTTCTCATAGGATCATGGTTTAATGTCTATGTTCGCAATTATGTTGTTTCCGGTCACGAAATGAAATCGTACTATTAACAATATACACGTATATGTATGCTAAAGAAATTATGGAACTTTAGTCGTTATCATTGCTATTTACAATGCATGGGCTCTATCTTATAAGTTTTCTAAGAGAGTTTCACAACTTTTCTAAGAGAGTTTCACAACTTTACGAATTGTTAGAACAAAACATTTGATTCAAAAGTAAACCTAATGAAACAACAGAAGTTTGCGTAAGATTTAGCGAGTATTGAAAAATATAGATATAGTGAATACTATATGCATGTAATCAACACGCTAATAATCCTTCCGAAAAACTAAAGACTACAATATATCAAGTAAACTTGGTGTACAAGTAGAAGTGTGAAAATAAATCAGCTTCATTTGTAATTCCTTTTCGGCTCTTACGTTTGCTCTTGACGAATCAGAACGCGCTCGGCCAGTGCTACAAATATTTCAAAATTATTGTACTCTAGCTTATATAGTACTTCTTATTATTCACTTCCAATATAGACGGTATTTTCTAATTACATTGTTGGCGAGCTAGTTGTCTCATCGAACGTGCGCCCGCCAATTCTCCGGTATTTTTTCTGTTAAATCACCCGAAAGGAAAAGATGATTCATTTTTCATTAGTACTTTATTAAAGTAAAAAATGTTCCAGAAACGCTTATCCTTTCTTCTCTTCATTGTATATTCTCATATAAGATAATTTGTTATGAACTAAATGACATAAATCAGCTTATCATCACTTGACTGTCGATACCCCTACTACTGCATCATTCGAACGCGTCTTCATGAAATTTATAAATGTGGTTCAAAGTGTTTTGGTAGAGAACTGGTTAGTCTTATGAAGTTACAGTGAAGGTGTGTAATGTCGGTCCAAGAATTAGCATTCTGAATATCTAGAATCAACGCCGGAGTCTTGAATTTCGCTTTGAACCATTAATAAGTACTTTATAATATTTCACAAAGGTGTCTGAAAAAAGTGTATAAATTACAATACGGTGAAAATGCTAAAAGTGAGCGGCTTTGTCCCTTTCTAAGAGGACAGCTAGAAAGAGACAAAGCTACTCGCTCTTAGCATTTTCAGCGTAGTGTAAGATACAGAATTGACCCCCAGGTGACTATTCGCCATATGGAATAGTACTCTTTTTAAATGTAACAGACTGGAAAAATAACAAGCGTTTGTTATAGTGATTTCTTCCAAACACGTGAGTTCTAGTGTGCGATTCGCAAAATTTATCGAGATTTAAATAAATTATCTGCTTATCGTCCAAAAATTGATGTTTTTTTTATTAATCCCATTGAGTTCTCCAGTAGAAATGTTATCGTAATAAGGAGAAAGTTAGAGGTATTATTAAAATTTTTAGTTTTTATATTCTCTGCGTGTTCGGACGCATACATATACAGGG
>NW_011964236.1:0-4128 GCF_000949405.1 Vollenhovia emeryi
CGAATTCAAAGTTCAAAGTATTAACGGCAACCTGGGACACATGGACATCGAATTCAAAGTATATAATGTCATCGTCGGTAACATCGGTAATGTCGGTAATCAGTCACGTCAGCAGCGCCAACGCGATGTTGCGGCAGAAAAGTGAGATGGATTTTGGCCTGGTTGACCACGACCACGACGACGACCACGACGACGATGACGACGTTTCTTAAAAAAAATTACGTGAAAATTCCGATCCGTGGACTTTGCATTGCAATATCTCTACTCATGGGGCACGTAGGAAAAAAGTAAAAATGCTTTTATTATGCAAATCGTGCCCAAGCTATCGATTAAGCGCAGTCTCAAGTTCGTGGGATCAGCCGTTGTTGAGATCCAAAAATCTGAGGGCCCATCAAGTCGTGTACTCGCGTAAACTTACACGGTCGGTCTCGCGCGCGTGGTACTAGCTTCGCTTACACTTGGCGCGAGACACTACCGTGTCTCGTGACACCTTGCGTGATTCTATTGGCGTGGAACTGATTGTGGGTGAGGCTGCGGTCTCTTTAGGCCGTTGTTTTTTGTTTTCACCTTCAATGATTCGTCTGGAGTTGTCGCTTTGAAAACATCGTCGTCGTCGTCGTCGTCGTCGTCGCCTTAATCGTAGGTGCTCTCCTTGCGTGCTGTCGTCGCGAGAACGGCTCCATCGGATGAGTTTTCGACACGTTCGGCGATGCGTTTCAACGGTTCGACTATCGGCTTGAAATGTCTCTCCAGAGCGATCTTCTCCTTCAGGTTACCAGAGTTTCCAGAGCGCGAGTTTCTTACGAATCGACGCGCGCGTTTTAGCGATTTCTTTTACAGTTCTCTCCTGCTCGGCGGTACTCATCGTTCTGGTTGGTCTACAGTACGACGAAGTCGTTAAAGCCACGTCTGTATCTACCATTTCGCAGTGCGCTGTCCTTATCTATAACCACAAAGCCGTACTTTCGACGCCAACTTTCGCGACACAGCGCGCGAAAGTTCTCGTACGACTTGTCGGTGTTCACGTGATCGTTGTATACGTGTTTCATATTGGTTTCATCCTGTCGAAACAGGATCAACAGATTTGCGTTGTCGCGTATAAAATGTTTCGGTATCTTGGCATATGTCTGACAGAGATAGAAATAATCGATTTTCGAGTGTCGACCCATGGAAAAGTACTTTCTGATTGTATCCTGCTTATCGCAGACCACGTCGTCGAATATGAATATCGAATCGGAAAGCACCTCGTCGGGGGGTATGACATCACTATTATTCGAGAACGCGTGATAGCCGATCTCTTCTATCGAATCGAACAAACGTTCGAGGTATCGATACTTGGGTTGATGCAGAGATTTCGAGTACACATACACGTTTGAGAAACGTATGCCGTGTGGACTTTCCAATAGACTTATCAACACGTTAGTCTTACCGCAGTTAGATGGTCCACAGATAATGCAGCGTATTGTGTTGGGTAATAAGGGGCCGTGTCTACGTGTATCACTAACGTCCGACATCGTTCGTGTTCTGCGATCAAGATTGCGCACCCCAATCGTCGGTAATTGTGGCACGAATCGCATTTTGGCACGTGTAATGCGCGCTTGCGCGCCGATTCGTTCTATTTATACAGGACCGATTCGTCGGTTCGCGCAGTCGTCAATATGTTTCTCGCACTGTTGGATAGGCGCGATATTCTCGAGTGGTCTCCCGAACAGTTACGTTTTCTGTCAAAACACATTCTGCTGCGCTACTTCGGCACCTATGTAGACCAGTTGTGGGATAAATTGGACGTTACTCTGACAACTGACCCCGAGGTGCAACGGTATCGCGCGTGTCTCGAGCATTACAACCTTGGCAGAGAACGCACATTGACGGTCCACCGCCGCTCGTTAAGGATTGCGTTCAATGTCAAAGCAAGCGAAACGAATAGGCGCCGGTCTGTTGAACAGTGCGATAAACGCGCTTCCGTTCGAACTACACGTGCCCGGTTATCAATTTTGCGGACCTGGAACTCGTCTCGCCGAACGATTGCAGCGCGCTGAGCGAGGGGTGAATCCATTGGACGCGGCGTGCCGCGAGCATGACATTGCGTACTCGCGAAGCGGTAAACTCGTCTATCGTCACGACGCCGATCGAGTCCTCGCTGGGAAAGCGCGCGATCGTATTACAGCGAAAGACGCGACCCTTGGCGAGAGAACCGCGGCGACCGCCGTATGGGCCGCTATGAAGGTAAAAACGAAATTGGGAATGGGTATGAAGAGAGGAAGGAAAACGAGGGGTAGGAAGAGGACGAAGAGAACATTGTCAACGGCGAAACGCGGAGGCTTATTGCCCATTCTACCAATTTTGGGAGTACTTGGTTCCTTGATTGGTGGAGCCGCCGGTGTAGCAAAAGCGGTGAACGACAATAAAGCCGCGCGACGTCAGTTAGAGGAGTTGCAACGTCACAATCGGACGATGGAGGGTCGCGGATTGCATCTCGCACCGTACAAAAAACATGGAGGTGGTGGACAAAGAAGCGGTAAGAGTGGGAAAAGTAAAAAAAAACGTGGACGGAGACGCTAGAGGTGCTCAATTTACCGATGTTTGACGTCACGACGAGCGGACAATTGAATCGAGCGGCGCGTAAACTACGCATACCACACTTTAGATGGGTGTTCATGCGTGACGATTTACCCGTAAAAGCGCGACGTCAGGAGTGTGGCATCGTAAAGTGGGTCCAGAGCTCGACGACAAGGTGGGTCCGGGTACACATTGGGTTGCCTATGCGAAAAAGGTGAACAGTGTTGTATACTTTGACAGTTTTGGAAATCTTCAACCTCCGCGAGAACTCACGCGCTAACTAGGGGACGCCAACGTAACGTACAATCATCAATCGTATCAAACATTCAATCAGACTTTCTGCGGTCAATTGTGTTTGCGGTTTCTTTACGAATTCGATTGGACGCGTCCTAGATAAAAAAACCAGCGCACTCGAGATACACTTCAGTCGACTCGACCATAATGTCGCTGACGCTCACGCTGACGGGAACGAGCGGTGTTCTCGTCGCGAGCTATTTTCCCGCTCTCGATCTCAGTGACGGTGAATACGAGCTAGGTCTTGCAAATTTTGAGACCTACAACACGATACCGAACGTTAATTCAACGAACGATACATTTTACTTTGGGGAGAACGACGAAAAGATCGTTATTCCCGAAGGATCGTACGAGTTGCGTGCCATCGAAAGATATCTCAAAGCTGCGCTTCTCGACAGACGATTGGAAAAGTCAAAGGATGACGATGTCTTCCTCAACGAGTATCGTGTGTACGACAACGATGAGTATGATGACGAGGAGAAGGAAAACCAATATAACATTGTTCTTCGCGCCAATGAAAATACTATGAGGACTGAGATAAAATGTATGTACAGAGTAGATTTCTCAAAACCAAACAATATTGGCTCCGTATTAGGTTTCTCGGCAACGCGTGTATTGGAACCGAACAAATGTCTGACAAACCAATTAATATCATGAGTGTCAACGTCATACGTGTGGAATGCAACATTACCGCGGGGGCGTACAACAACGACAAACCAGTACATACGATACACGAGTTCGTGCCGAGTGTTCCACCGGGATATAAGGTGTCGGAAACGCCGACGCAGATCATTTACCTACCGGTCATCGTGAGGAGCATCACGGATATAACATTGCGAGTGGTGGATCACAACGGTCATCCGATTGATTTTCGCGGAGAAGAGATAACGATACGATTGCACGTGAGAAAACGTGTAGCGTGAGATATGCTACACACGTTATACCATGCTCATTGTTGGTGATTCATGCATGAAAAAAGAAACCGCGTCTTTTCCCTACGTTGAAAGAAAAGGAGGAGAAGGAGAAAGAGGAAGAGGAGGACGAGAGAACGGAAATCTGTTGAGCGCTGCGAACGTCGCGTTTCTACGATCGCTCGGATTCATTGTGAGGAACAAGAATTATGGTGGTCGACATCCTGAGTATCGGAGGTGAGCCGATTTTCGACGAGCGCATCGTCAAGATTGAAACTCACACATACAACCCCTACGCCAATGCAACGTTCGGATGCAGCGATGAAGTTCGAATACCCATACAACAGCAGGATCTGTACACTTT
>NW_011964237.1:0-4131 GCF_000949405.1 Vollenhovia emeryi
TACTCATATTCCGGAATTGTAGTAATGATTGGAGGAAATATTGTTTATTGGCGATCAACGAAGCAAACATGCCTGTCAACTTCTACGATGGAAGCAGAATACGTGGCTCTGTCAAGTGGAATCAAGGAAATAATATGGTTAAATATGTTTTTGTCCGAGCTTAAACTTTATAATTACATTACAGGTATCCAAGCTTTTTGCGATAACAGAGCGGCTATAGATTTCTCCAAGAACAGAGTCGAGAAGAATAGGACTAAGCATATAGATATCTCTTATCACATCGTGAGGGAGAAGATTGAGGATGGAACGCTGAGCTTGTCGTACGTGCCATCCAGCGACAATCCGGCGGATGTGATGACCAAAGGATTGAAACGAGTCGCCCATAATCGTTGCATGGCGAAGATGGGCCTGGACATCGCAAAGTGGGGGATTGAAGGATAATTGCTTGTCCCTATTGGATCTGGCGCCATGTTAGCAGCGCGCCGATGCATAAGGCCCGACTGCTGGTGCCTGTTTCCAACCGTTGTCTACCAACCTATATAATCTATCTATTCATTGCCTAAGTTAGTTACATCAGTCAGTCAGTCATCTCGATCTGTACTACACACACGCATTTTTGTAAGACTGAAGGATGTACAGAATATAGTGTATCAGGTAACAATAAAGAGCGTTAACTGATAGCAAGCTATCGTCACCTCAATTGTCCCACACTTTATATAGATATAAGATGGTAGATGTATGTTCCGGATTCATGTCTGAATCTCGGTCAGTTCGTTGCCGGCGTGATGGCAGCATCAGCCGGGTCGGATCGTGCAGCGCCGCAGGAGCGCTGCGCGCGCATGCCCGATCGTGACTCGAGGCGACGGCGCTTCGTCACGTCCGTCACCGGCTCCTTTTGGCTCATGGCTACGATACATAGTACACGCGTCGTGAAGTGCAGAAGATCTTTGTAGTGCTCTGGTGGACTTTCTCATCCGAGAACTGACTCAGTGTGAACATTCAGTGAACACTTCGCAGGGCTACACATTCAGGACATACGATACAGCATCACCGGCAGCGCAAGCTCACCACGCGTCGCACGCCGGCGTAGCGTGGACACGGCTCACGGGCATCCGCATTCACGAGGCCGGCTCGTGATAAATACTATCGCCCCGTGCAAGTGATTAAGAGACTTCGCACCCCCGGACTGTAATTGACTGCTCGAACTGTAAGCCTTTTACTTATTAAACTGACACGGTATTTTACTCAAAACGCCAAGAGTGTTCGATCACGTGATTTCTACCCTCGCAAGCGTGCATCCGATCCCCGAGTCTCTCGCCGCAAAGTCCTCTCAGCCCTGCTTCCAACCGCAGCGGTCCAGCGAGCTCTCCCAAAAGAGAATCGCTAACATTTTTTGGTCCTTCGAGCCGGATGCGGCGAGGCTCTCGGACGGATTAGCTCAACCACGCAGCGATCACGTGATCGGCGGCGCGCACAGATACGGTCCTACGCATCGACCAAGTGATCTCACGGCCCTTTCGCGTGATCAGTGGCGCGCACATACACGGCTTTCCGCAGTATTCACGTGATTTCACGATCCTCTCGCGTGAATCTCATCGCTAATTTTATCTCTCTCTTCTCGAACTATACTTCTCAACCTCTCACGCTCTCTCGCCATGGCGGACGAGACGAAGACCGGCAAGACGGACCGCTCGAAAACCCCTGTGTTGGAGCTGCCTCCAGGAGACCGCACGTCGGGAAGGACGACATCTCCTGCCCGGCTTCCGACGGAACTCGCGCTCAAGGTGCAGACGCAGATGGGCCGGATTGCTGCACTCAGGGAGTTCACCGAGTCCCTGCCGGATGTCCCAGCGGAGACGTCTAATGAAGAAGTCTCGCAGATCCAGCAGCTGATCGAGGAGACTCACAAGGCGTTCGTAAAGGAGCACGCCTATTTCGAGGTGTCATGGCCTACGACGCTTACTCACCATGAGTACTTCGCCGAGAGCGCTCACCAGACTGAGTTGCGATGCTACATGCAGGCGCGACGAGTCATCGGCGTGCTTCGTCACGCACTGGCAGCTCAGCCCTCTCAACCGCAGACCAGCTCATCGACCGGCGAGAACAGACAGCCGCTCTCACGCTTGCCGGACATCTCACTCCCCAAGTTCACCGGGGAGTATGCCGCATGGCCTGCATTCAGAGATCTCTTCACCAGTCTGATCATGGATAACGAGCAGCTCACGAACGTCGAGAGACTTCACTACCTCCGTTCGTCGGTGGAAGGCGCGCCAGCCCAGCTGATCGCAGGATTCATCATGGCAGGAGACTCGCTCACGCCGTCCTGGGAGTTACTCAAGGACAGGTACGAGAACAAACGTCTTCTCATTCACGCCTGCCTTGATAAACTGTTCGCCAGCTCAACCCCGGTGCCAAGGAAGGCGGCGTCCTTGGATCGACTGGTCTCGGGAGTCAGAGAAGCACTCAAGGGAATGGAGGCCCTCGAGGTAACGGACAAGCTCGGAGATTGCACGGTGGTGTATCGCGTCACGCGACTCCTGGATCGCGTGACACGAGAACAGTGGGAGAACGCTGTTGGAGCCACGCGTGACTACCCCACGTTCGAGACACTCGAGGAGTTCTTGACGACCAAGAGACGGGCGCTCGAGCGGATCGAGGCTACGACTCATCCAAGTCCCAGCTCAGCACCCTCACCACCAAAGAGGGCTCACCAGGCAACTCAGCAGAGCGACCCATCGTATCCGTGCGACTGTTGCAATGCGCAGCACTTTATTGTGATGTGCAGTAAGTTCCGGGATCTGTCACCGGCAGCCCGGCACAAGGTGGCAGTTGACAAGCGCTTGTGCTTCAACTGCCTGGGGAGGCACTGTGTGCGTGCATGCAAGTCGCAGCGAGGTTGCAAGACCTGCTCAGGGCGGCACCATACAATGCTGCACGGCACACACCCAATAGCAGCGCCAGCCCAGAAGACCGGGGGGTCATCGGCCACGCCCGAACACTGAAAAGCCGGTGCAGTCGTCAAGACCAGCTCAAACGTCCGCTCATCTTACTCAACGCTGCTTGCCACAGCCTTGGCATTGGTCAGCTCCTCTACAACGCACCACTCAGCGCGTCTGCTCATTGACACAGGATCCGAGCTCACCTTCGTCTCGGAGAATCTCATTCGGCAGCTCAACATCCCTCGTCAATACTCAGGTATTGTCATCACTGGAATTGCAGGCAAGGAGTGTACTCGGACACGAGGAGTCGTGTCACTCACGTTACGCTCGACACATTCCAACGCAGCTGCCACAATTCAAGCTCATGTCCTCAGGACAGTTACATCAATCTTACCATCGTTCGAGGCGGAACCGGAAGAATGGCCACATCTCAGGAACTTGGCATTAGCCGATCCTGATTTTCTCATCCCACGGCCAGTTGACATCCTCATCGGCGCAGACGCTTACGGGCAAATCATCAAGCCCAATATCATTCGGCATTCTCCACTCATGCCGATAGCGCAACTCTCCATTTTCGGATGGCTCGTTCTTGGACCAGTCAATAGGGAAGCAACACGCACATCAACACACCATGCTTCCACTCAAGTCAACGAAGATGCTCTCAACGAACTACTAACCAAATTTTGGGTTCAAGAGGAGGTGCCTACTCACGATGTCAACCAATTCACTCCTGACGAGCAGAGGTGCGAAGAGCACTTCAAGGCTACACACTCTCGTGATTCTTCAGGGAGGTACGTCGTCAGGATTCCGCTCAAATCACCAGTATATCTTCTGGGTGATTCATACCACGTCGCCCATCAGTGCCTCAAGGGACTACGCAGACGATTCTCAAGGGATGTGAACTATCAACGTCTCTATCAACAATTTATGATGGATTACGAGACACTCAACCACATGACGAAGGCATCATCCATCTCCAGTCGTCGCTCACACTTCTACCTGCCACATCACGGTGTTCTCAAGCCTGACAGTACCACAACAAAGCTGCGAGTCGTATTTAATGGCTCCAGCGCATCCACATCGGGCTACTCTGCTAACGACCTCATGTACACTGGAGCGAAATTGCATCTGAATATCTCAGATGTTCTCCTCTGGATACGAAGACACCGTCACATCTTCGCTACGGATATCA
>NW_011964238.1:0-4134 GCF_000949405.1 Vollenhovia emeryi
AATACGACCAATACGAATGTGACAAGTGCTTTGAATGAAACGTTGGATGATTGCGACGATGAATATTTACCATCTGAAGAAACAAGCGAAGAGGCAGTGAAGCAGAATATATTAGAGCTGAAGAAATTAGTGAGAAATGTGAAAATGACGGCCATTCAAAATAAACCGAAAATGTACTTGGGCATTCCGGACAATGCCTTCTTTTTTATACAGCTTTTAAGCAAAGAAACAGAAATTAACATAGAGAAAATCTGTTTAACCATCACTAAAATTAAGTTAAACGATTCGTTTGCAAGAATCGGAGATGATTTTGGAGTTAGTGCTAGTAATGCAAGTGCTGTTTTTAGAAAAACTCTTCCCATTATAGCACATTATTTAAAACAATTAATAATTTGGCCTTCAAAGCAATCTATCAAATCGAATCTGCCCTTGCCATTTCGTGCACGGTATAGTCATGTACAATCTATAATAGATTGTTTGGAAATTGAAATTCAGAAGCCTAGTAGTGCGATTAATCAAAGCGTTACATGGTCTGAATACAAAAAATGTAACACATTAAAATATTTAATATCAATGTCACCAGATGGAACTATTAATTTCATATCAGAAGGTTTTTGTGGGAGAACATCCGATGCTGCAATCGTAGAACTTACAATTAGCCAGTATTTAAATCACCTACCAGCAAACTGTGCAGTCATGGCTGATCGAGGTTTCAAAAATATTGAACATTTATTACAAAAAAAAAGGATGTATTCTAATTCGACCGCCTAGTGTTTCAAGTAATTCAAAACCGACAAAGGAGGAAGTAGTTGAAACTCGGCGTATAGCTAGCTTAAGGATGTATTACCTATACAATCCCAGACAAAAGTGACTTCAATTTGAAATTGATGAAATTCTATGCTTTTATGGGTTAAAATATGTACCATATGTGCTCGTATCATGTAAAGGATTTAAATAATGCCAGTTAATGTGATATTTAGCACTACAAATGAATATATTTGCACAGTTTGCAAATTTTGTGATTATCAACAAAAAACTTTTGGACGTGAATTTCTCCTGAAATCAACTGTAAGGAACGAAAAAATGTTGCATATATTAGCAATATTTAATTTATACCAGACATCAAACGATACTTAAAAACACAAGATATGTAAATAAATGTCATTGACATAATATTCACCTTTCTAGCCCTTTATACAAGTCAAAATAGAATGTCTAATATCATATAATAAGTATGGCAACACCGCACTCCGCTAGTTTACCATTCTAAGTTGGCTGCCCTGCGGTCTCGTACTCGAATGCGAGTTTAAGGTTAGGAAGATCCACTGCCGTATTAAGAAGAATGTCGAAATGCAAGGGAAGGCGCTGGAAAGGCAAATTAGTATCCGAAGCGGTTTATCAACAGAGAATAAAACAAAGTCGAAACTGTAAGACCTTAAATAAAAGTCGCAGTGAATATAATGCGAACTCGAAACTCGAGTCAGAAGAAAAAGATAAATCACCTCAACCGAGCTACATGGAAGGACGCCGCATTGTTGAATTTTCCGTTCTCGCTGAACAATTGTGGTGTGTGTCATGCAAGGAAGCTCTTTCTCTACAATATATAGAAGAGGAAATGCACAGAGGTTTGGGCTCGATATTGTTGGTGAGATACCACAAGTGTCTACTCATGAATTCAGTCGCCACGGGTAAACAGCACAACTGGGGAAGTCGACGCTTGTCTCGTTTCGACGTAAATGCTAAAGCAGTAATTGGTAAGTTCACATAATTATAGAGATACAATTATGTGCTATCTGCCATATTCATAAAAGTTTGTAAAATATTCTATACATTTTATTATGGTTCCGTGGATCCTCCTGATTCTCTTCAATACAAACATAACTTCCATTCGTCTATTTTTAATTGTCCTTCAAGGTGTGCTTCATGGTGGATTAGGACATACGCATCTCAACAAACTACTATCCTGTTTAAATATTCCAACTATCAACTTTAAGACATTTAAAAGTGTTGATACATATAATATAAACGTTTCCGTTCAAGAGGGCGCTACACTTATGCGACATGTAACGTCCTCTCGGTTAAGCTTAGCTCCTGGGCCAGTCTGCCAGAGCAAGCTCCCGCTCGAATATACCGCCTTTTTTGTTATCACATCGAGCAAGTAATAAACAGTTTTCATAGATAGCTGGGGCTCACTCTGCTTTATTCACCCCATACCGCAATTATATCAGGTTATGGGCCCAGGCGTATAAATAAAGATAAAACCGAGCGTGCCTAAAAACCTGTGTGTCGTGTCCAAAAGGGATTAACCTCAAAATGGCAAGCGGAAACGATTCATGGATGTCCATTAACAAACTAAAGGGAGCCGAAAATTATCACACATGGTCAATGGCAGTTAGAGCCTTATTGGAATTGAATGGCCTTGAGGACTGTTTAATTAGTGGCGAAAGCGCAGCCACAGATGCAGTCAAACAAAAAAAGGCCAAGGGCAGAATTTTGCTCAGTATCGACGAATCGTTGTATGTGCACGTCGAAAATTCCACTAATGCAGCTCAAATGTGGAATACGCTCGCGAACATGTTTAAAAGCACGGGAGCAACCCATAAAATTGGTCTAATTCAGAAGCTGATCAATGTTCGACTCGAAAACTGTGACTCGATGGCAGATTATATAAGTCAAATTACAACTGTAGTTAATAGGCTGAGTAGTATTGGTTTCCAAATTGATAGCGAATTGACAGGTGCTATTATGCTGGCCGGATTAACAGAAGAATTCAAACCTATGGTCATGGGATTCGAAGGCAGTGGCATAAAAATGACTGCAGATGCCATAAAAGCAAAACTCCTAGACAGTGGCTACAGTACCGGACAAGCAACAGCTTTTATGGGAAGAAACACTTCAAAGGTAAACAAATACTCAAAATTTAAAAATAATGAGAAAATTACTTCCAGAAATAAAGGCGATGCTATCACAAAATGCTTTGTTTGCGG
Organism: Vollenhovia emeryi; assembly: GCF_000949405.1. Lineage (NCBI taxonomy): Eukaryota > Metazoa > Arthropoda > Insecta > Hymenoptera > Formicidae > Vollenhovia > Vollenhovia emeryi. The sequence continues at coordinate 2,988 of NW_011964238.1, forward strand.
AAAAATTGGACACAAGGCTAAGGATTGCAGAAAAAATAAACTTAAATCCGATAAAGTTAAAAAGTCTGATAATTCGGAGAGTTCATCGTCCGAGAAAGGAGTCAAGGAAAGTACAAGTCATGCCTTTTATGCATTCGGAGTGACGTCTTGTTCAAGAGAAGCACAACTTACCCATCTTAGAGAATGGTATATTGACAGCGGAGCATCTAAGCATATGTCACCTCATAAGAAGATATTTACGAACATGAAGTCAATAGCGTTAACAAGGATTTCCACTGCTGATAATAACAAGATAGACGTATCTGGGATTGGCGATATAAAATTTAAATTAGATGACGAATACATAAATGTCAATCAAGTTCTCTATGTTCCAGAGTTATCATCAAATTTATTGTCGGTACATCAAATGACAGAGGCTGGAAACAAACTAACGTTTGACAAAAATGGTTGTACCATATATGGTAAAGATGACAAACAAATAATGCACGTAAAACCAATGGATGGAGTATACAGATTTCGTGCAAATGATACAAAATGCTTTCTGACAACTAACAACGGCGACAATGCATTGACATGGCATCGACGCATGGGTCATATCAATTACACTGATTTATGTAAAATGCGTGATGGACTGGTTGATGGCATTAAATTTACAAATGCAGAAGAGGATATAAAACGATGCGAGACATGTATGGAGGCGAAGCAGACTAGATTACCTTTCAAACCTTCTCACAAGCGTGCGGACAACATCCTCGACTTAATCCATTCGGACTTGTGTGGGCCAATGGAAACGCCGTCAATTGGAAAAGCGAAGTATTTCTTGACCTTCATAGATGATCATTCACGCAAAATATTTACTTATTTTTTGAAATGTAAATCAGAGGTATCATCCAAGTTTGAAGAATTTAAAGCACTTGTGGAAAATCAAACTGAGCGCAAGATCAAAATTATACGGACAGATAATGGGACTGAATACTTCACTCAACAATTAAAGGAATTCTGTTGCAAATTTGGAATTCGACATCAACATTCAGTACCATACACCCCCGAGCAAAATGGGGTCGCTGAGAGAGCTAATAGGACGATCGTTGAACGTGCCAAATGCATGCTTTTTGATGCAAAATTGGATAAATCATATTGGGCCGAA
>NW_011964239.1:0-4137 GCF_000949405.1 Vollenhovia emeryi
GAGTCCCATATTGCTCCCAGCAGGTACACTGACCACCCGTATACAGTATGTAAGGCGTATCCATGTACCAGAGTATCCAGAATTAATTTTGCAGTTGTTATACATAAATATATTCCGAGCATTCCGGCGCTGATATTGCCGAAGATTAAGAATTTATTCCAGAATTTTAGCCAGGCTGACATAGCAACCTTTTCGATAGAAGCTTCATCGAGAAGGTTGGAGATCGACCCCCCGTATAGTGTGGTTGGTCGTCCCATTACTCCTCTCGCTACGGTGTTAAGAACAGAGGGTTGCTCAGCGGGAAACATTATGTGATCCTTAAGCTCTTCTAAGTCGTCTTGTGAATATATGCCACTAGTGGCCAGTGCTCCGGGGCTAATATATTTCCAGGATGGTCTGGTTAGAGGTTTCATGACGGCTGGAGCTACTGTTTCCACCGGTCTCGGCATGAGTTTATACCAGGCGCCCCCGAGATGGTACATAGGCGGGGCGAAGGAGTTGCAGGTAATCTGCGTTCCTTGGCGTAATAAAATATGTGTTTGCGGTGTTAGAAAATATGTACGGTTTTCTCGTACTACCGGAAGTTGATCGTAACAATCCTGAGTTTGAGCCAGCTTCACTTCGACCGGGACGCATTTTACGATGTGAATTACTTCTCCGGCAGATAAGGCCATGTATCCGGGGCCTTTCATGAAGTGATAGGCGAAGATGTCGGGAGAGCGCGAGGCTATAGCTAAGGCATTCTGCATTAGTCGTAACTCGAGATTGCATTGTTGCATTAGGATATTTTGGTACAATTGATTTATTTGAGTTCGAATGTGTTTTTCTACGTAAACGAATTTTGAATTCATATATGTGAATATATCAAGGTTGTTTATACGGCCAGAATTTTTGAATACAGCGACACCGGGCGTGGTTTCAAAAATTATTAATTTAGGGTGTTCAGTTCGAGTGAGCGTGTACCCGCATGTAGCGTATTTGCCCGTGCTGGTTAGGGCAAAAACGGTTTCTTCTGTCTTTAGTGAATAAGCGACTTGAGATAATTCGCTTAAATTATCGATTATTTTATCCGCAAACCCTTGATATAGCACGCTATAATCAGAGAATTTACACGAATCTGCGGGCACTGGATCCCAAAAAGTATTTCCACCTTCAATGTCAGTGCATTTTGTAGCGCTAAGTTCGCAGGCTACACCTGATCTAAGTTGCACTCGGTTATTATGTAAGCGGACGTCAGCGACGTAATCTTGTATTGTGATTTTTATGTTGCCTAATACTACGACATTTCCCCAACTTCCGTAAGGATCTGAATAGGCACCTCCGGAACACGATCCGTCGTTGTCAACGTGACCAGCTAGAACTACTGGGCGACTTGTAGTTTGATTTGGTTTTAATCCGGTAATTATAGTTCCTGCTATTTCGAAGCTTCCGTAAGTGTGCATATTCTGGCACGCTTCTCGAGATGTCTCGCTTATGTATGAATATTTGCCGTTATAAACATCCATAGTGTGAGACCACATTCCGCATTTTCTAATTAAGCGATCTATTTCAACCTTGCATTGTATTACTTTTACGGATTTGAAATCATTAAGTTGGAGTAATTGTATGTAAACTCTGCTAGAGTTTACACTCGGCAAGGGGATGTCGCATTCTTCGACATTTATTAGTGATAGTGTGGTTAAATTGGCCGATGCGGAACCGCAATCGTATCCTATTATTCCATAAGTCCGTTGAGTTTTTATGATTAATATTAATATTATAATTATTTCTTTAATCCGGGGATCCATCTGTAAGTTACATAAGTGGCTACTTAGTATTCGTTGTAATATGGGAAATTCGTAATCGGTTAGGGTGTACAATTTTGCTATTTTTCTTGATTCTAATTCTCACATTGTTTTTATTTAATATTTCTAAAACTTCGTGAGGTCCGGTATAGTGATCTCCGAATTTACCTGGTTTAGGCCCTTTCTGTAAGAATACGTGATCTCCGGGTTTAAAGGTTTGAGGGTTGATTTTTTTGTCGTGGTACCCTTTTGATTTATGTTTAGCCTCTATGACATTTTCACGAGCGTTGGTCTGTATGGCGTGAAGTTGTGTAACGAGATTTATTAAATAGTCATCATAATTAGCTAATTTGTCTTCCGGGGCCAGAGATTCGTTCGATGGCATCCTTGCAATTTTACCGAAAACTAATTCGTAAGGAGTATGTTTGGTGGCTTCATGTACGCCTGTGTTATAATTGAACATTGCGAGTCCGATCCATCGATCCCATTGTTTCTGTTCATTTGCATATTGCTTCAGATATTCTCCTAGAACATGATGTGATCTTTCTAGTGAGCCGTTGGATTGTGGATGAAAAGCAGTTGTACGGAATTTGCGAATTTTAAATATTTTGGCAATCTTTCTCATTAAATCGCTAATAAAATTTCTTCCTTGGTCCGTTAATATTGATTTAGGTGCTCCCAATACACAAATAAATCTATCTACGAAAGCTTCTGCTATGGTTTCAGCAGTTTGATTTGGTAGGGGTATTCCCATGCAATATTTTGTTAATTGGTCCTGCAAAGTCAGAATATATTGGTTTCCTCTTCCTGTTTCGGGCAAAGGGCCTACTATATCCATTGCTACTTTATCAAAGGAAGATCCGGGTGTATCTGTGATGAGCATAGGTTGTTTAGTTTTTACTCGCACTAATTTCTTTAATTGGCATTGTAAACATTGCTGAATATGTAGTTGAATGTCAGATTTTAAATTTTCCCAATAGTATTTATGTTTTATTCTGTTGTAAGTTTTCGTAACGCCTCGATGTCCTCCGGTAGGCGAGCAGTGCATTTCGCCAATTATGACGGGGCGGAGATCCTTAGGAGGGTATTTGATTGATCCGTTACATATAATTATTTTTATTTCTGACTCGACAAAATTCAGTTGCAGGAGAGGTCTGATATCTCCCCATGGCACATTGTTAACGGTATCTGTTTTTGCGATACTGATCGTCTCTATTTTTAGTCTATTGGCGGTGTCTCGTAAATCTTTTATTACCGCGCTGATCTGCACCAGGGTCATGGTCGGTCCTTCTCGTAGACCCTCGCTAATAGGTAAAGCCATATGGTAATGTTTTTTATATTTTATGGCCTTCGCTTTTCCTAGGATTAGGGGACTTAAGCGTGGGATATCGTTTCTTTCGAACAATTTTTGAGATCCTGAATCTAGTGGTTTCCCATTAGTGTCTACGAAATAAGCAATGTTATCTTTACGTAAAAATAATAGATCCCGTGTTTCTATTACGTTATTTTTTGATGTCTGGGTATCAATAATAGAGGATTTTTCTTTTGTTGGTTGATTTTGGATTTGATTATCGTTATTCAGTAAGTCGTTATCAGTTTCGTTATTTTCAATATCGTTATCTTCATCAGGTGGGTCTTGTCTCTCTTGGATTTCTTCGATTTCGTCTGAGTGTAAGGGAGAATTTCCAAGTGATCTTTGAGTTTCCTTCTCCTTATTTTTTGCCGTCTGGCTTCGAGTTTGTATTCTATTGGATTCAGGAGGGTCATAAACTGAAGCCTTTACTGCGTCTTTAATTCCTGGTTCGTGTAATTCTTTGTGTATAACTGGCGTCAAATCTGAGGTCGTTTCGGATTCGTCACTGTCAGGTGGTAAGTTTTTTATTTCTTCGTCATCTGAAAGGTACAAGTTGAAATCTTCATCCTCATCGTCCTCATCGGATTCTTCTAACATTTCGGCTATTGTTTCGGCGTCCTTTGGATCATCAGGGTTTAAAAGTTTTTTATGATGGATTATATTGCAGTATGCTTCGTCTAAATCTATCGGGTTTCTTGATAGAGCGTCGGCATTTACATTAGTCTTACCTGCTTTATATACTACGTCATATTCGTATTCGGACAATTTTAATCTCCATCGTAATATTCTCATGTTTGCATCTTGCGCATGTTTAAACCAAAGTAGTGGTTTATGGTCAGTAACTAAGGTGAATTTCCGTCCGTATAAGTATGGTCGGAAATGTTTTACGCAATATATTATCGCTAGAGCTTCTTTCTCATATGTATCGTATTTTATTTGGTAAAAGTGCCGAATAGGGGACCCAGCTCCTACGACCTTGACCTTCAAGGTCAAGGTCAC
>NW_011964240.1:0-4141 GCF_000949405.1 Vollenhovia emeryi
TTCTTCCGCCAGTAAAGACGCCAGTTTTACACCGTGTCAGTCTTCTTGTCTCTTGAAAAGCACCCAAAGATGGAAGAATATATTTTATTTGATAATATTATTTTTGAGTCATCTAGTAGTGCTTCTTCGAGTGACAGTAATGATGATGAACAGTTAATAAATATAATTTTAAATAACAGAAATGAAAGAAGAGTGCCAAAAATTCGAAACTATTTGGAACATGTTGTTGCATTGTACACAGATATCGAATTTAAATCACATTTTAGGTTAATATAAGCTATATACATATTTATACATAAAATATATTGCATACATTATTATAAAATATTTGTGTTAATAATACAAATCATAATAATAATATATCTTTAATTACAGAATGGAACGTAATACTTTTAATTGTTTGATGTATTTAATTGGACCAAAATTAGATAACATTCCATTTAAAGGAAGAGAACAAATTAATATTGTAAAGCAAATATTAATTGCTATTTACGTCCTAGCAACACCAGATTCGTTTCGCTCTATAAGTGAACGATTTGATGTAACCAAATCAACTGCATGGCTTACTACGAAAAGAGTAGTTCGAGCAATATATAGTATTCGAAATCACTTTATTAAATGGCCTACCTATGAAGAAGCTGAAAACACTTGGACAAACATTCAGACATTATATGGATTTCCTAAAGTTCTGGGCATTATTGATGGAACGCACATAAACATTGCTCGACCAAAAGAAGACGCCAATAGTTATATAAACAGAAAAGGCAGATATTCTATACAGTTACAAGTAAGAATAAAATGTTATCTATCATGTTTTTATATTAAAAAATACATAGTAAATATATTTTACAAAGTTGGATATATTTTAGTTAAATAATTAGCAAAGTATTACATATAACAAATTGCCTTTTTTAGGTAATATGTAAGAGTGATTTATCATTTATTCACGTATTTGCTAGAATGCCAGGATGTGTCCACGATATGCGAGTGTTTCTTTATTCTGGAGTTCAACAATATTGTAATCCAGAGTATTTTCCTGACAACAGTCACTTATTAGGCGATGCAGCATACAATATCCAAAAAAATGTTATGGTGCCATTCCATGATAATGGTCACTTAACTAACGAACAAAAAAAATTTAATCGCTGCTTGTCATCTGCTCGAATGATTGTTGAAAGATCGATAGGATTATTAAAAGGACGATGGCGGTATTTAGGAGATAAATTACCTATGACAAAAACAAATTTAATTCCTTATTACATAATTACTTGTTGCATATTGCATAACATATGTTTGTTACGGAATGATCGTATTGAAATCCCTATTATTGTTCCTGAAATAATGCATGAAATGCAACCGCTAGGTATCACTAATAACTTGAAAGAAGAAGGAAATATTAAAAGAAACAGATTGATGCAAATAATTGCTTGTAATGATGTTGAAAGAATTAATTAGAATTTAATGAGAGATGTATTATATCATAGCATTATCTAATTAGAATTTGTACGTACAAAACAATAAGATGTCGTATTTTACATTTGTGATAATACATAAAATATTAATATATGATTTCTATTTTATATCCTTCATTTTAAATAATATATAAAAATTTTTTTCGTATATTTTTATTCGCATATAATTATAATATATTATAAACTGTATTATAATTAATATAAAGTAAAATTGTAAGAACAATATGCATTTAATAATTTTAGAAATATATATTTATTATTTTGGTATATTTGTACTTTTTCATATACATGCGTGAGCGTGTGTTCGTTAAAAATAATTTTAATATATGGTAAACGTTAAACATAAAGTTAATATAATGCCATAAAAATACGAAAGAACCATTTTATTATAAAACTTATGTTTATATAATCACAAACATAACTGGTTTGAAAAATAAATGAACACAATACTTAAATTAAATCACTTAAAAATTCATATTTGAATTTTCACATATAAAAATAATGATCTCTATTATATAAAATGCACTTAAATCTGAATACAATATTATCTGTTAAAAATGATTTTAATATATGTTAAACATTAAACATAAACTTAACATAATGCCATACAAATCAAGAGAATTTCTTTATTATAACGCTTATATTTATATTAATCACAAAGAAACTTTGGCTTAAAAAATAAACATAATACTTAAATTAAATCATCTAGACACTCACATTTGAGTTTTCATATATAAAAATAATAATCTCAATTATATAAAAAAAACATGGAATTAAACCTGAATATAATACTTTGTTACTAAATTAGACAATATCAAAATTAATTTCTTAGCTATTCAGCAAAAAAAATATGTGACCAAAAATGTAATATTTTTGATAATACGAGTTGTAGTATTATTAAGGTACGAGTAGCAATTATAGAATAATTTTTAATAGTATAATGAAACATAAATTTTTAACGATTTTGGAACGTAAACTTACATTTTTTTCTTTATGTCTTTCTGTACACACATTACTGTTTCCGATTTTCAAATGCTTCTTTTATTTCTTTTAATATTTGCAATTTTGTTGCTCTGTAATTAGCAGTTTCCTCTCTTTTTAATCTTTTATCTTCTAATGAAGCTTCCATATAATTCACTCTTGCTTCATTTAATGAGATTTTTCTTTGCTCTGCATACAAAATATATTGAGTTATATAATAATATATAATTTTTATATAAAAATATACTTGAGTAAAATGTTTTTTTATAGTTACTTACTGACTGGTAATTCATGTTCATCACTATCAGTTAATGGTGAATGTTCAGGTTCTTTAACATTCGATCCTGCTACAGCTAATGGTTTTATCCAATGTTTCTTTTGAAAAATGTCATCTAACACCTAAACAAATAAAGTATAAAAATGTATAAAAATGTCTGATAATTTAATAATTACAATAGTTATTGTATCGATATATTACATCTAAATATATCCACTCCTTTCTGTCGTTCCCACTCTGAGCGTTGTGGTCAGTAATTTGACGATATCGTCTCTTTAATGCATCCATTTTATTATTGCACTGACTGCCAGTAAACTTGTATTTCTTTTCCTTCATGCACTTAGCAATTTCTGTCCACATCTTTTTATGACTACCTTTTCCTAGTATATCTGATTTTTCTTTATATAAAGATATTAGAAGAAGTATAGCTTTATGTTCCCATTTTATTTTATTTACTTCTAAGATGAAAAGAATAATAATTATTACATTTTAATTTTCACACTACTATTACTGAAACTTACCTATGTCTTGAGTATCTGAAGCATTTTCACTGTCAGAAGTAATATTATTTTGAAGTATATTTTCAGTAATGTCAGTAAGAACTACTGTTTCTGTTATGTTTGAACTGGGTTTACTGGTATCATTTGCCATCATATTTTTTGGCGAAACAGAATTATGTGTATCTTTAGAACTCAGTAACTTTTTTGCTCTTTGTAGTAATGTAGTAGCAAACATCATGTCTGTAGAAAACAATAATGATATACAATGGTGATGTACGACAATATTAATATACATAAGAAGATAATTATTCTAACCTAACTAATAACTTTGTAACAAATGTTACATTAATGATTACTATTATTAAAATATAGATTATTATTATAAAGTTATATATACCATTATGAGCACGATTATAGTCTTCCCTTTGTACTTTTATAGTATATTCGACATTTGTTTCTTCGTCGAGCAATTTTAAATCACGTAGAGAGATATTTTTAGATTGTATAACAGATTTCTCCATTTCTTTAAACTTTTGTAACCAAAAATCAATTACCCGTTCAATTTTTAACCTAAAAATTTTCTTTGTATTATTTTGGATCACACGGATCACTAATCATTGATTAATTCGCGTGTCTTCGAAGAGTCGTTATTTATATTTTACGTACATTATATTTTACACGTAAAATGGATTCTTATATCATGCAGGTAGAGAGTATAGTCGCAACGTAGTATTGTACAATATTAAAGTCATATTACTTTTTCACTTCTTCGTTTCGCAGATTCGACGAGTGTGGCTCAACCAGGACGGGAATGCGTTGGCGGTAAATAACTTGTCAATCAAATTTTATATCGATTGCACAAATAATCGTTTCCTCGTAGGATCTCTTGTCTCTACGACACAGTCACGTTT
>NW_011964241.1:0-4141 GCF_000949405.1 Vollenhovia emeryi
TTCTAATTTGCACACTTTTTATTTTGTATTCGCGAAAAGTTCGGTGCGCCCGGCGATCGCTTCAGACGTGTCTGTACGCTTCCCGCATTCAGTTCGCCTGTTCTCGATCGTTTTCTATAACGTTCAATCCTCGACGGTTATCTCTTGTTCGCCCGTGCCTAATCGGTTACCGGGACGAATTCTCACGTTCGCGAGTGTGCCTGCAGTTCCTAGTGTATGGGCGCCCGCCCTCGCGAAATTAAACTCTCGTTATTATCACGCGTGCGGTTTTGCGTGGCGCGTAGACTCTCAAGCCGTTGAGTTCCCGCGCCAGAGCCGTCGCTCCGATCCTGCTCGGAGTCTCCGCGCATTGCATTCGGTGATCGTCCCTATCGCACCGACTCGCATGGTACTTCATAGATTTAAAGTGCGTGACGAGTACAACGACAGAACTACTCTAACGATCGCCGCAAAGATCGTCACTGGACAGACGATAGTGCCATAGCCAAATTCGGGGTTTCGGGATCGCGTAATCTCGCTTAGTCCGCGTTGCGAGCTCCATCGGATTCATTACGATTTCCGCCCGGTAAGAAAAGGCGAATCGCTGTCACACGTTCAGTATCGATCGGCTCTTGAGAGCATATGTGCGGGACGAAGATTTCCGTTACGGCCGCTCGTTAATTATTGCTATATTAGAGAACATTCGGCGATCTCGACCGTTGGCCGCCAAGGACTTTGGCGTGTTGGTGTCACGAGTCCCAACCGCTATTTTTGTCGACCGTCGATGAGTCCACGAACTGTCCTTTCTTTGTCTTAAAGCGAACTCAGTGTTTTCGGAGTTCTCCTTGATCCGCGTCGCGCCTCGACCCGTGCGCTCAAGTTTTAGCAGAACCGGCGTTCTAACGCACGAGTAGCGTTGTCGCTCTACCTCGTGCTCTCGCAAACAGTTTCAAAAGTGTTATTTGTTTAAATGATTGTTGTCTAGTAGTTGACCGAAGTTTCACAGCGGTTTTGTTAAAGATTAAATCCATTACATAAAAATTATAAAAAAACTTTTTTATAATTCCTAGACAACACATATGCATGTAATCTAAGGGAAAATCATAAATTAGGTCAATTGGTGGATCTAGGCGCAACAAAGGTGATAGGTTGGTATGGTGTTCTTTTTGTTTTTGTTCTCTAAATGACTGATCTGATCTTTTAGGACAATCGTCATCAGGATATACAACACGTTGATTTGGAAATCCTACACATTTTCCATACACTTCGCATCGTTCACACTCAGCATACCCTCCATGTCCTTTAATTTGTTTTAAGTATTTCCTAGCTGGGATGTCACAAATAATATGTTATAATTGTACATTATATTTCTTTTCACTTATACACTGGTCAAAAAAATTAACGCAACAAGAAATTTACATCAAAATTTGGCGAATTTCAAATAAGCGTAACTTCGCGAAAACTGGTCGAATTGAAAAGTTTTTTTTCATTTTACAGGGCAAAGCCTCTGCTTTAAGAAGCTCTTATTGGAATTTGCATTCACTCTTCCCATTTCCCGAAACTTTCTCAAAATCATGACCATGTTTTTTCTCTAAAAAATTGCACACTTTGACGTACTGTGCGGAGTGTAGTAATTTTTCTTCGCCAGTTCTGCTTACGGTATCAGAAAGTGTATACTTTTCTCTTCAATTAAAAAAAAAGAAGTTTCTACGATTTTTTTCGCCAAATCACAGCTCATTGAAATAACCCTTGTGTTTTCGACATTACCGATGATATCTCCGTTAAAAATCATCGTAGCAAGATCGTTTTTTTTTAATTAAAGCTTGCACTCTTAGCTTCAAAACCAGTCACCAGATTTTTCCTCGAATGCATCTGCGCTGCTGTAGCTTTTAAAATGTAAGGACATGTTTTTACCTAAAAACTAACCAACTTTGGCCAGGTGCCCGGGCGTAGGAAATTTTTTCTCGCTAATTCTGCTTGAAGTAGCAAAAAGTGTGTACTTTTCCCTTCAATTTAAAAAAAGAAGAAGTTACTGCGATTTTTTTTCGCCAAGTTACAGCTTTTTGAAGTAACCCTTGTATTTTCGTTCATTATCGTCGACATCAGCGTAACCCAATGTGCACGTGGAGGTTGCCGTTCGGATTTTGCACATCGTGTGGCCCTGAAGAGGGCCAGTGGTGTATTCATATTCAAAAGTACACACTTTTTGATACTTCGAGCAGAATTAGCGAGGAAAAATTTTCTACGCCCGGGCACCTGGCCAAAGTTGGTTAGTTTTTAGGTAAAAACATATCCTTACATTTTAAAAGCTACAGCAGCGCGGATGCAATCGAGGAAAAATCTGGTGACTAGTTTTGAAGCTGAGAGTGCAAGCTTTAATTAAAAAAAACGATCTTGCTACGATGATTTTTAACGGAGATATCGTCGGAAATGTCGAAAACACAAGGGTTATTTCAATGAGCTGTGATTTGGCGAAAAAAATCGTAGGGACTTCTTTTTTTTTAATTGAAGAGAAAAGTATACACTTTTTGATACCGTAAGCAAAACTGGCGAAGAAAAATTACTACACTCCGCACAGTACGTCAAAGTGTGCAATTTTTTAGAGAAAAAACATGGTCATGATTTTGAGAAAGTTCCGGGAAATGGGAAGAGTAAATGCAAATTCCAATAAGAGCTTCTTAAAGCAGAGGCTTTGCCCTATAAAATGAAAAAAAACTTTTCAATTCGACCAGTTTTCGCGAAGTTACGCTTATTTGAAATTCGCCAAATTTTGATGTAAATTTTTTATTGCGTTAATTTTTTTGACCAATATACCTATATAAACCATTTTTTGTAATAAATTTATTTCTGCAATAAAGTCATTCATATATTCGTCAATATTTCCCGGTTTGGTCTCTCCGTAATACAATGCTACAGGAAAAGGTGAATATATGTATTTAAATTTTTTCCATCTTGCGAGCAATTCGTGGAGACCTCCAATAAGTTTTTTTGTGGGGTCGTTTTTAATTATATTGCACGTGCATCTATCGTTCAAAAGGAATAACATTTTATTTTTATATGTTTCTTTATCCATGATTACCGTAGTGTGGCCTTTATCCGCTTTAGTCACGATGATATTCGGGTTATCATTGAGAAATTCTCTTGTCTTTTTTACGGAATTATAATAAGTAAGAGGCGTTCATTCTCTGTTAGATGGTAGGAATGAGCAGCCGCGTTGTTTATTATACGGAACGATCTGTTTCTTATAAGTTCCGGTTTGTCGACTGGGTTAATCTGATGATATTGTTCTCAACGGATTTGATTAAGGCTGGGATGATTTGGTTATTGTCATTGACCGGGAGGCAGTAACGTTCGCCTAATTGTAAGAGGCTTTGGACTTGTGGAGGAATCTGTGTAGTGGAAAGATTTGGGAACCGTTTGTTGTTTAATTTGTCGTGTGTAGTTGGTTCAGGGAATGAATCTGGTTCAATAAGAACCACGGTAATAGGTCCACTATTATGGGGAAACATGTTGGTGGAGTAGACAAAATTTTTATAGGGTGTCTCTGTCTCTTCATAAAGACCCACTTCCAACGCTTGCACGCAACAATGTAGTTTACAAAATCTCATGTAATGATTGCAACGCATCATACGTGGGCCAGACCGGTAAAGTACTAGCCACTAGAGTAAATGAACACCGCAAACATATTAACAGAAACACGAAGCGATTATCAGTCATAACTGAACATAGACAATCTGGCCATGAATTTGACTGGGATAATGTTGAAATCTTGGATGAAGAACCTTTTCTTTACAGGCGTCTCATCTCAGAAATGATTTATATTAAACGCCAAACTAACGGCCTCAATTTACAAAATGACACGGATCTCCTGGGTGATTTATACAACCTAATCATCCAGGACCTAAATAGAGTTTGACTAGTCATTCATTTATTTATTTATTTGGTAAATGTTTCCTTTAACTTAGCACCCGCCAATCAACTTCCGTTTGACCTTGATGTTGACCTTGACCCCCAAGGAGGTCAAGGTCATTGCCCATTCCCGTCACTCATTGTTTGTTAAAAAGTTATGAAGAAAATAAGTTTGTATCGGGTTTGCGTATTTCTGTAAAGCACAATATTTTTGTGTGCGTATGGACTTACAAATGATGGAAAATTATCTGCT
>NW_011964242.1:0-4141 GCF_000949405.1 Vollenhovia emeryi
ATATGATCTCGAGGAAGAGGCGCGAAATACAATTCTGTTTATAAGATTTGATAAATGCAACAGATATATGCATATCTGCTATTGAAAATACGATTGCAACATCCAATGAAGAAGATATCCATCCAGTACCGTCTTCTGTATCATCTCCACCATCATCCCCAGTATCTGCAATACATGGTATGTTTATGTTTTTTTATTGTAATTATTTATTTTTACTGTGACTATAATTTTCAGAACTAATTCTATTTTAATTTTTTTGTAACGAGTGTTCACTATAAACCACTCGAAGAATTGTCCACTATGGACTATTTCTGAAATTAATAAGTTTACAAATAATTTGTACAAAAACCATTTTATACATAATAAAATATTCCGTACAGTGTAGCATAGTAAGAACCAATATGAAAGAGTAAAAATAAAAGGATTATAGCTGCCATGAACCTGGTTCGATGCATAATGTAAACATGAATATCTTGATTGAAATTTAATTGTTTCATGTAAATGTTATGCTTTAAATGATACACTTATGTAAATATAACAAATGTTATCACTCCTGTTTCCTATTATATTTTACAGTTTTTTTTTCATACTTGTATATTGGTTACATATATTTAAGATAAATGTTTTACTGACCTATGTCCCTAAACATAAAACAACATAAAATGTTTAAAAAGCTAATATATTTGAAGCAATAATGGTGAACTTGATCATTTAAGGAGAATAACTCAAATAAATATAAACAGCCAAATATGGCCGAGACAGGAGCGTTGTGTTAAATAATCTTAATTCAAATAAAAATTCTAATTCATTTGTTGAATTATTATTAAAAATAATTAGTAATTCTCTCTAAAAATCATGATAAAAATATAAGTAAATATTTATATTTTTATGCATCTAATTCATGGACACTACAGCTATAATGTACACTGTTAATACATGGACTTATTTTACTTATTTTTATACTTTAGCTAATAATGAAAATAGCAGCGAATCAGAGTATTTGCCTTCCAAAGATGAATTACGTACATTAGAACGTAACGAATTAAAACAAAAAGAAAAATCAGTTTTACGTACAACTATATCCTCAGTATCAAGTATTGATGTCTCGGCAGGAAATATTAGTACATCTGCATGCAACGATGAAGATATGTATGTAGAAAAATCTAATGCAAAAGTGATCAAACAAAACTGCTGCTATTTCTGCCTAAAAATGCAGACACAACTTCCACGTCATTTGGAAACTATACACAGCAATGAACCTGAAGTAAAAAAGTTTATCGTATTACCTAAAGGCAACCCAGAAAGAAAAAAAATAATCGATATTATTCGAAGAAATGGTAATTTCAAATTCAACACAAGCTCAGAAATTAATAATGGAAAACTTATTGTATGAAGACGTCCCAATGAAAAATACAATAAGTCTGCTATAAACTTTATAGCATGTGGAAAATGTAAAGGTTTTTTTTCAAAAAACACCATACGTCACCATTCTCGAAAGTGCTTTAAAAAAGATTTTAGTAAACGTAAATGTGTCATGATTATGGGCAGACAAGTGACTTGCAGAATACATCCTTTAGCAAATGAAACATTAGAAAAAACAGTATTTCCAGTAATGCGGGAGGATGAAGTAACAAGAATTATACGTTATGATGAATTGTTAATAACATATGCAAATAAGTTATGTGTAAAGTACACAGCACAACACCAGCATGATATGATACGCGCAAGGTTGCGCCTTCTTGGTCGATTTCTTTTGGCTTTGAAAAAAATTAATACAAGTATTGATGATTTCAAGTCACTCTATTATCCGAAAGTATATGACGATTGTATTTCTGCAATTAATATAGTAGCAGGATACGATAAGGAAGAACATGTTTATAAAACTCCAGCAGTAGCAGCAAACTTAGCAACACTACTTAAACATGTGGGAAATCTACTTACTGCCGAATATATAAAGACAGAGGAGTCAGACAAAAAGAAATTAGTAAAAGATTTTTTAAAGCTACTAGTTGTCGATATAGGAACGAGCGTTAATAAAACTGTCATCGAAACACAGTCAGCTCATAAAAGACGTAAAAAAGTGAATCTCCCATCAATGCAAGATATTATGAAATTGTATAAGCATTTGGAAAAAGTAAGACGAGAAGCTTATATAACATTGGAAAAGATCTTTTCTTATGAAAATTGGGTTTCTTTAGCAGAAGCAACATTAACATCAATCCACGTATTCAATAGACGAAGGGCAGGAGAAATAGAACGAATACTTATTGAAGATTTTAAAAATTATGAAACAATAAATGAAAACATGTATAGCGATATATATACATCATTATCAGAGAAGAACCGAAAAATAGCAGAGAATTATAGTCGATTCTGTATAAGAGGTAAATTGGGACGTACCGTGCCTGTGCTGTTGACGAATGAACTGCTGAAATGCATTAATCTGATTTTACAATTTCGTACACAAGCCAAAGTACCGCAGAAAAACCCATATGTTTTTGGACTACGTGGTTACAACAAAAATAGATACAGATACCTAAGAGCTTGTCTTTTAATGCGCAAATTTGCACGAGAATGTAATGCAATTGAATCTTCAAGTTTACGTGGAACGATTTTACGAAAACACGTAGCAACTCATTGCATACAATTGAATCTTAATGATGTCGATGTTTCTGATTTGGCCACATTCATGGGACATGCAGAAAAAATACACCGAGAACATTACAGACAACCCCTAGCAAGCAGGGATATTCTTAAAATATCACAATATTTAGAGGCAGTTCAAGGTAATATGCAAGAATCTTCATCGGGCAGCAAAGACGAAGAAAATGAAGAAGGACCACCAGATGACAATAGTCTAGATAATAATAGTCTAACAACGGAGTATATAGATAAAGAAAATTCTTCATTAAGTAATTATATTGATATTTAATCTAATTTTTCTTTTTTTGTTTAATAGGAATAAAAGGTGAAAAATTTAAGATACTATATAATATTTTTAAAATAATCGAAATTTTTTAAACATTGATTTTATGTAGATAAGATAGACGTTTTGTATTTCATAATTTTTTCAACTGTTATTCAATATTATAATACTTCTAAATATTAAAATCAGTGTAGAAATTATTTTTAATGTTTGGATCAAATATTCACAATAATATAATAACATTATATGTAACATTTAAAAACTATTACAACATTAAGAACTATATATTTAAAAACGTCGCAACATTTATTATAAAATGTTATTGTAATATGGTTATGCTAATGATATCTTTTTAGATTTGTTGAAAGATTTTAAAAATATTAGATTGTAAAAGGGTTAGTGTACAAACATTGCCTTACACCACTTTATATGTAGATAACTTTATGTTACACGATATGTAAGCTAATTTTACCTTACGCGAAACGTGAGCCAATTTTACAGTGACACACGAAAAAAATATAAAAATATAACGTTACGTGCTACGTTATGGTTTTTTCGTACGTTGCCGTAAGATTGGCTCACGTATCGCGTAAGGTAAGATTATTCTTAAAGTGGCGTAAGGCGTAACGGTAATGTTCCCACACTGGCCCTAACATTTAATTTTTCACCTTGCACTTATTTATTCGAAATTTACTTATTTTTAATTTCAACAAAATTTTTATTTTAGACATATCTTCACGTGATACATCCAATAATAACATAATTAAGAGTCTTAAAAATAAATGGAAAAGGTCCAGTAAGTATTTTGCAATGACTTAATAAAATTAATATTTTAATTGTGTAAGTTACACAATATATAAACAAAGAATATTAGATCAACATTTTTGAATTTGTAAATATTTCTTAATCGGTCGAACATTTCATTCAACATAGGAACTATTTGTTTCTTGCACAATAAAAGCAATAAATACAAATGTATCATAATTTACTATATTATTACTTAATATTTAAAAATACCAACCAAAATGTTGTATGTCTTATACGATTTATCGTGTTTGTAATAATTTTACAATGTTTTTAGAAAAGAAAATTCGTACATAAAAATGATTAACTATCGAAAACATCAAAATAAAATTGAAAATTATATATATTTTTAGTTCTAATTTATATTTACTTTTTAGTATTACGTTCATATTTATAAATGCTGACATCCAT
>NW_011964243.1:0-4141 GCF_000949405.1 Vollenhovia emeryi
TACATATAATAATACATATAATAATTTATATCGTCATAACGACATTGAAGACAACGATTATATACTTTATACAGAAATATATAATTGTTATATATTACTTATTACACGTACTTATCTTTTACAATGTTTGCACATAAATGTTATATATAATCTCTGCAGTTTTCATAAATCGAAATTATTTATTTAAAGGTTATTATTACGAACACTATATGACACATAATCGATATTGTGTTCAAGTCTAAAAGATAGCTTTCTAAGACGTCATAAAGACGTCTTTCAAAAAAAGTCTTAAAGACATTTTTATAAGACGTCATAAAGACGTCTTTTTGACAATGTCTTATGACTCTTTATTTCTGACGTCTTATAGACGTCTTTTAGTAAAGTCTTAAAGACGTCTCTTTTAAGACGTCTTTAAGACGTCGTTTGGACATGCATGTTGTCTGGGTCGTTAGTCGTTAGTCAGAAGTCGCAACTATATATGTTGATCCTTTTCCTTTCTGAGTGGAAGAAAAAGGACCGACATATAGTTCCGACTTCTGACTAACGACTAACAACTCATTGTAGACCGGGCGATAACATTATATATATAGCATTATGACTAAAAATAATAACCTAACCTAAAAATAGTAATTTACAAAACTTACCGGATTTTCTTCCATTGTGTTCTAATAAATAACTTTGTTATAATTGCTTGTTATATGTAACAACAGTTAATCACTATGCCACACACTAACATATAATGTGACAAAATCCTGGTTAGAATATTTTATCAGAAAAGTAAATTTCTTTTCCTATAGTTTTCACTGGCAAAGACAAGCTGAAGGCGGGAAGACGTATCACCATAGGCGCGCGCATACTAGGTTATGTGCATGCGTATATATGGATCACGTGCACAATATTTTACCAATCAGATGCTTTTCTGAATCGACATCGTTTCGATGTCGTTCCAACATTTTCTTTCTCCTACATTATAATGATGTCGAAACGACATCAAAACGATATCGTTTCGATCCCTGAATAGAAAATAAAAGAATATCAAATTATATATAAAATATATTTACCTAAAATATCAAAAATTGCATGAAACTTCCAATAAATTTTCCATAAACGTACTTTTATGTTGTTCACAAAATTTAAAATTTCGACGCAAATTTCGAATCGACATCTTTTCGATATGAACGACATTTAATCGATATCATTTCGATGAATCATTTCTGATTGGGCGAGAGAACAGAAAACGCCATTGTACCTACTCTCGTATACTTAAACACATCATTAAATAATTACATTACATTATTAATTTTGGAATTACACCTGTGTCGCAATGGTATTGTGTCGAAATTGTTTAGGAATCTACAACTTAGATTGCCGAAGTGGCAAGTAGTTTCATTCCAAATATTGCCAAAGTTGCTGTCGTATTCGCAACTGTCAGCTTCATCATTAACAATTACAATATTCAAGTTCTTTGGATCACTACCTATTGCGAATAGCAATATACTGGGTTCGACTATTGGCAAAAATCGCAATAATTAGCTGTCTGTAAGAATTATTATTACGTTATGAAATTTCCAGTTGATAAAAGCTCAAGATGTTGAAATATAACCTCTAGCTCGTATATGATAATTCAGTACTGTACAAGTATATTGAAGGAAACATTCGCAAAGGCAACATTCGAAATGGAAACAATTGCAATTTTATTTTGTTGACAAAACCATCCCTTTTGCATTATTGATAAGTTATGATAAATACTTACGAGTAATCACGGATAAATCGGATGCTGTTCTTCATAAATTGTTAAATCTTCTTTGAGGAGAAGAATGCGGGACTTGCGTGCCCTCCACGTGCTCACCGGGAATCCTCGGGAACGGTGTGGTCAAAACTATGAATGCAGTCTTTTAGTTTAATTGATTTATTTGCGTCACCGCTGGCACAATACACTCTGTAGCGGTCGCCCCGATCGTAGGATATGCTTTCCTCGAACAACGCTCTCGGCACTTGTATGGGTAGCGAAACCGACCTTTCGAATTCAGTGATGCTAGCCGAGAACGTTAGCACGGACGATGCCGCGGCGGTGGGGATGGAGTGGGGATAGTCCGTCTGGCCACGCCTGCGCGCGCACGCTCGTCGTAAAAACGTGTGCGCTCGACGCTTGGCTACGACGTGTTGCTTGTGTCCCCTCTCCAACCCCCACCATCGCGGCAGCATGCGGGTAAACGTTCCCGGCTGGGCACACTGCTTTCGATGCGTACAGGGCGCCTTACTTTTCTCGTCTGGGCTTTTCCACGCCGGCTCGAACAACATCCGATCGCGACGGGGCACGGAATCGGCCGAATCATTTCGGGAAGGGAAGAGGTGTCGCTAGGGACTCGCGGACCGCGGGAAATTCTCTCTGCTAATCGCTACGCACGCAACATAAATAGAGCTTTGAATCTTCTTAATCGTGAAACTTGTCTTTTTGAAACCGTTTTGTTTTCCTTAATAATTTGACTTATTAATGTCTAAAAATGATATAGATTTGCAAAACCTTTTATAACAATAAAATTTGTATATACTTTTAGTTGATGTTCATATTTGTCTTGATCGTGATTGAAGGCATCGCTACTAGCGTCTTCCATATTGGATCCCTGAGCTTCAGTTAAAGTGACTGCATTGTTCTGTGCCTCGCACAATTTCAGGAAAATTTCCTCGTATGACGAACATTGAAATTGCTCCAGTAATTTCTGCGGCGCCGATTCAGCTAACAATTTACCATGTCTCATCAAACCGACCTGCGTACCATCCACAATATACAATATTAAGCACGATCAAATTTGTGACATGTACAATTAGGAAGAACACATTGTTTTCAAAAGTAAGGAATAGTTCTTGCTTCAGAACCAAAATCTAGCTTACATAGGAAGTTTACCAATTTTTTTATATAATTCTAGATAAACTGCATTAAAAATATGTTAAAACTTCTTAAAATTCTTAAATAAAACACAAATGTTTAATTTATTTAATACTGAAAACAACTAGTAAATTTGTTTAGTAATTGACTGCTCTGTTCAAATACATTATCTGATACGCGCATCAAGTGCACAATGTATGTAAACCAGGTCATAAGAACATTTCTTAAAAATTTTTTTACGCACTCTTTAAAAGGAGAAAGTATCGCTATTTTTTTAGTGCAGTCGTAAATATTATTGAGGCAAATGTAATGGAAAGTCTAGTGGGGACTCACTGTATTAGCCTTTTTAGCTTCTTCGATATAATGCGTCCGCGTCGTGATCAATACCGTGGTACCTTCCTCCTGCGTGAGTTTGATCAGATAAGCCCAAATGCTGCAAAGAAAGAAGACGTCCAAACATTTTCTTAATATTCTGTGCTTATCACGTCTAAAAAACGAGCCAACTCTACTTGCTTTTCTCTCAAAATTGGGTCCAAACCTACGGTAGGCTCGTCTAGAATTAGAAGTTCAGGCTTATGCATCAATGCGGCGGCAAAGGAAACCCTTCTTCGTTGACCTCCACTCATGTTCTTCACCAACTGATTTGCTGGAGGCAGTTGGAACAATTCCGAGAAAAACCTATGTCTCGTTTCTTGGAAATAACATGGATAAACTGTGGTTGTTTAAAATTGACATAGTAGAATATCTTTCGAGCAAGACAAAATTAGAACCGCTTGAAAGACTTACAATTAGTTGAAAGTAAAAGTAAAACTTGTCAGAATTTACATGATATTTCGCGCGCAACAACTACAAGTTTTCTTATCCCATGCATTCGGTATCTTACCGATCTCTTTATCGTCAAGCCCATTGATCCTGCCGAAGTAATAAAGAGCATCGCTAGTAGAAAATTGTTCGACTAAAGATGTATCCTGCGGCATATAACCCACCCGAGGCCCTGGAATTCCTCAGCCCATACTGCCCGGAGATCCCCCTAAGACCCACACCTCTCCACTGTCCAGATAACATACTCCGACGATACAGGACAACAGGGTTGTCTTGCCACATCCGCTGGCCCCCAACAGCGCGTATCTGTTTGAAGGAAATATTTCGGTTACAAGATTCTGCTTTTGAACCTACCTTAGGCCCACGAGAGACATTAGTTAACAAGTTTTTTGAGGCGCGCTGCGTATAATAGTGCGCACTGGCAACACACCC
>NW_011964244.1:0-4141 GCF_000949405.1 Vollenhovia emeryi
TCGACTTACTGTACTCAGATGAGTAACTTGTATCAACGTAAGTTTATATTCTTGCGTTGAGAATAAATTTTCCCTCCACGTTACATCGCACATACATTATATTTTACGACACATTCAAGTGTAATAGCATTGGATCCGGAAATTTTTTTCTTTGGGTGTAGACTGATTGACTTTTCGAGAGAACCCGCAGTTTTTGTAGAATAGCTGCACAGGTGAAAAAATTGTGTTAAATTTAACAGATATCACGCGTCCCAAACGGTCCACACACATTTTTCTGTTAATTTCACATAATATGGATGTGTTAAATGATCACACTAATACTCTGTTAATATTTGAATGCAAAATAAATTTAAAAAAATGTTATTTTTACACTTTACAGATGTAATAAGTCGAATGACGATTCGAAATCGCTCTCACTTATGTTACATAGAATAAAGTCAACATTTTATTCTGCAGATTCTAACAGATAAATTTTGTTACTCTTTTCAAGTACTTAAATAATTTTACATTCGAGGTCCATTAACACAAGAGCAATATGTCAAACGAACAGATGAATGCGTTAACCATTCAACACCAAAATTTTGAGCCGGCGTTTTCTTTAACGAGAAAAGACAAATTTTCCAACTGCGTGCAAGTTGACGGGCAACACATTTCTCGAAACTAGAATTTGGACCAGGTTCCAGCACCGTGGACACGGGGCCTCAACAGCGATATCTCCGTTTCAACGCGCGCGCGATTTACGCTGGGAATCGCGGCAGTTTCCGCTTCCGCCGGACCAAGTTCCAGCATCGTGGACGCAGGCCTGTTACACGTGCGCGATTAGACTTTGTCGAGACGTATCGCTCCGAGTGATGTGTCGCGACCTCGTGCGCGGAGTAAGATATGCAAGTTTCATTCTTATTGAACGGGTATAATTATCTCAATGGAATAATCAGCGGGAGTGGACGCTCCGTGGTGGCGCGCGACGACGCTCTCTTTTTCTTTTTCCGCGGGCAATTTGTAGCATCGCGTTATTTACCGCGATTATCGCGCCCGATATTATACTTATCAGCGTTAAAAGTGGCCGGAGACTTGTGAGGCATTAACGCGAGTGGAAAAAACAAGCAGCGTCATGTATGTACAAAGATACATACTTTTACGGCGTCTGTCGTCAGCAGTAATAGTATCAGCTGCGAATATTTTCGCTGACAGCAAACCGGACGGCAACGGTCGTCGCACGGCCGTCGGGAATCTTCATTGACAGCCCCGGCGATTTATGTTAAAATTATTCATACGCTTTGGCAAAGGGGAAAAGAAACTCATTGACTTACCCGAGGAGCACGCGTATTTTCGTATTCCAGCGGAGGCGCGATGCCCGCGCGCGCGGCCCCGCGTAGAGAAAAACGAAGAAGGGTACGCGTGTAGAGGAGAGAACGGTAAACGCCGAGGAATTTGGAACATCTCGCGCTCGTTCAACCAGGAAATGAAGCTGTATTCGGCGACACTCCGGCTCGCGCCCGCGCGCGCGCGCGCGCGCCCACGCGTTGACGCGCGTCGGGGAACGCGGGCTCCTTTTCTGTTAATAAGGCGATACGAATTCGAAGACGGCGATAGCGGGGAAGTCCCGTGCGACCCGCGTCGTAAACATTTTTCCCTCCCGAGACAATACGGAAGTGGCGAGACCGACGGAACGACGCGACGATAAATAAGGGTACTCGAGGCGAGAAGGCGAGCGCGTTTCCGCGTCCGCGGGCGGTGAATTGATTAATTTTGATTGCGAGGAGACGGAAAAAGTGCCGAGGCTGCGTCGTCTCTCGGCGCTTCTCGCGCTCGCTGTTTCGCTAATGTGATGTAATAATGTAATCGATGCCGCGACGCGAGGCAAAGAGCCGACATTTTACGATCCTCTCGGCGGTGGGCAAGGATTAAGGACGCTCTTGGACAACCGCGGGTCTCAACGATGCCCTCTCGCCTTCCGTACCTGTCTCCGTTCTACGGTATGTTAATTCTCTCTCTCGCGCGCGCGCGCGCGGCCCTCGACTAGATAATCGCGCAAGGCGTAATCTCGCGAGATTGCGCTGCAGCGAGACCGGCGCGACGCTTTATCCGAGGTCGATAAGATATAGCATTAGCTCTCGGGCAATCGTACGACACTCGCGGTGTACTAACATTCGCGCTAAGTATAGGCGTTTCCCCCTCCCTGCTTTCTTCCCTAAAGTGATTTTAAACATTTCGTCAATGGCGGGGTCCCTCAGTCCCACGTTGTTAGCTCATGGTCGCCAGTCGATGCGAGACACCCGAGAAACGCCTGCCGCCACTTTGGCCGTTCGACAAGTTTTTCCCCCCTCGCGAGTGAGATTCACTTTTGCCAATTAAAGTGGCGTCGCGCGGATAAAATCATCGATGATCCGCGGCGTTCGGGGCTTCGTGCGATTGTCAGCCTCTTGAAAGTCTCGAGTGTCGTCCCGGGGGAAATCTCGTTTATGGAGTTTGATTCGCGCGACGTGGGGTGAGTAAAAAAAAAGGAATTTCTTAAATCGCCCCCGGGTGCAACGGGGGGGCCACGCGCGAATCGGCGAGGGCGAAAGTTTGTTTTAATGAGAGATCGCGATTCTTTCGCGGCTTGTTTTTTTTTCCCCAACGAGTTGTACCTTCCGGTTTACAGAACGGGGAACCGTGTGTATCGACTCCGGACGTATACATGTTTTCTTAGCGCGTGTGTAACAGAACGAACGAATCCCCGTGTGTTTTAAGTTTTACCGAAATCAATATTTATTATTGCTCGCAGTTTCACTTGTGAGATCGGCAGCGCGAACGTGACCTCGCGCTGTGCGATTCTCCAGCGCTGCAATTTTTCTCCCCCCGAGTGTTCCCCATCCTGATCAATTTTCCGCACGCGAAAAACTGCAATTTCCCCTTGAGCGACACGCGAGAAAATTACGTCTTGCGATAATGGGATCTCCGGAATTAAATCGGTCCTCGGGAATCGATCGCGGACGAAAGATGCAAAATACCGAGCGGCATCTGGAGAGGCCCGTCGAGAGAGAGAGAGAGAAAGAGAGAGATTGATTGATGTTTACTTAGCTTCCTCAGCTATTTCTAATACATTAAAATACATTTGTCGCAACATATTCTTTTAACACTCTTTTAAATGACTCAATTTTTTCACGCTGCCTTATTTCGGTTTACAGTTGAAAAATTTGTGTTAAATTTAACAGATATCACATGTCCCAAGCGGTCCACGCAAATTTTAATTTAACATAATATGGATATGTTAAATCACACCAATACTCTGTTAATATTTTAACACAAAATAAATGCGAATCTCAAAATAATTTGAAATAAATTTTGTGTAAAATTAACATATTTTTAATGACAAAATAAATTTTAAAAATGTAATTTTTACATTTTACAGATGTGATAAGTTAAATGACGGTTTGAAATCACTACTTATGTGATGTAGAATAAAATCGACATTTCATTCTGTAAATTTGAACAGATAAATCTTGTTACTAATAATACAGAACATATGTATTGTGTAGATTAAGATTAAAAAAAATAAGTACGCATTGTGTTGCTTCAACATTTCTTTTCACTTATTTTAATAATTTTACATTTGAGGTCAATTTATCCAAGAGCAAAATGTTAAATTAACACATGAACGTGTTAAACATTTAACACAAAATTTTAACCGGCATTTCTTTTTTAACAAGAAAACACAAATTTTCCAACTGTGATGGTAGCACATTGTACTTTTTCACTCCTTCATAGAACACACATTTCTGTGCACTTCTGGTTTTACAAAATTGAATTACAATATCTCCTGCCTACCTAGTTTGTCTCACTCCTCCACTTCTAGATTACTTCTTAAATGCTCTGGCAACATATTTTTTATTTTAAAAATAAATTTACGAGAGAGAGAGAGAAAGCGCGCGCATCGTCGATATACGACTTACAAGCTTCTCGATAAACGCGAGAAAATAGCACTTATCAGTGTGGTCTGTTTGACTCATGGATGCACCTGCCGACTTATCGCCGTTGGGAAAACAGATTCGATAATTATTCTCGAAGAGGGCGTGTATGACATCGAGAACGATCGAGACGCGAAATGATTGCAGAGTTTCAATTTCAACTTATAATCTCCCCCCCCCCCTCTCTCTCT
>NW_011964245.1:0-4143 GCF_000949405.1 Vollenhovia emeryi
GCTGTCTACGTTTTTCAACTCCAATTTTATTGTTATTAAAATCAAGCCAAATTTTAATTGGTTCCTCTGTTCCTGGTATAAATGTTATATTTCTTAATTTACCACAAGCACCGTTTACCAATCCATCTTCTACATCAATATTAGTAGTAATCATATAATTGATACCTATTTTTAGACTAACTTTGTGTGCTAAACCTGCGCATTCGGTTGGTTTTTATTTTTTAAAGATCCCGTGTGGAAATCTCCCCATCTTATCCCCACTTATTATTGGATTCCGATGAGATTTCCCTAAGAAATGAAAACCAAAAGGATTCCAATCTGTTTTTGTAACTTAGAACTTGGTTTTGCTGAATTATTAGAGAAATATAAGAATTTCCGGTCAGTTCCTCGTTAGGAAATCAGACATTTGCACATGTCAGGATTGTCAGGTTATTCAACCCGGATGCCGATTGGTAATTCCTAGGTCCGTGCTCGGCGCTGCAGTTGCTTAGAGATAAATAATAAATAATCCTTAATAAAAAACATAACCTGAAAACAGTGTTCCCAATTCGTTCGCATCGAATTGTGTGCATCGCTCCGATATTAGCGATTGGCTCTTACTTGCCTTTTACAAGCCTACAATGTATAGTGAGAAAGATAGAAGAAAAGCTCGAGAACGGAAAAGAATATATAGGCATCTTCAAAAAGAAGTACAGCAGGAGATTCAGCAAGCGCATGCAAATAGTAAGGAAATATATACAGGTTCGTCGATTAAATGAGACTGATTTTATGTAAACGATTATAAGCAGTTTTATTTTATTGGAAATTCTTCTAGCATTGACACAGCGAATGATACAGTCAATCAATGACTGGAACTATAATTTATGAAGATTTTTTCTAGCCTTGTAGGGAGCTTGTCACGGCTTTTGTAGGTTCTTAATATCTTTAAAAAAAGCTTTCTTTTAATCTTTGACCCAACAACAAAACAGATGCTTGCTCATCTACATTTCTGATTTAGCTATTTATAATCACATACTGCTCCTGAAATTGAAATTGTCGTAGAATTAAGGAAGATTTTTCAAACATTATAGACACTGCAAAATGCAATGATAAGCATTTTATAAGCCATCCGATATAAAATCTTCACAATTTGTTCCAATCGTTAACTGACCGTGTCATTCTTTATATCGATGCTGAAAGACTGTATTTTCAATATAATAAAGTTATTTTGATCATAACCTTTGTATTTTTTGTAACAGAACAATTCTATTATTTAATTGCTCGACTGTCTACATATGTGCACATTAAGTAAAATTTTAACATAAATCTAAATATAAATAAAAACAAAATTAATTAATTAGTATGAAATATTGTTTTAAAAATAGTTAGCGATAATGGCGCTATGTATGTTGGTCTTCAAGTTGAAGAGGAAGAAGAAAACTTACATCATAATGATGTCTTTGCTGAAAATTTGTCTAATGAGTCCTTTGATAATATAGATATACCAATAAATGAAAATGCAGAGGGTACATTAGAAAATCTTGATTTTGAAGAAGGTTTGTAATTAAAAATTCTATATTATAGTAATAAATATTCTTCATTGATTTTGTAGTTCTTGTTTATGTTAATTTTTTTTTAAATTTCGCGTTTTTGAAATAGCATTTTATTATTAATAAAAGTCGAGCTGGCTAAGACGCCCGTCACTGATTGAGGGAGGTCCCAGGTTCGAATCCTGGCTGGGGTAATATTTTCGCAATAAGAATTTTAATTGCCAGATACAGTCAATAAAAATCACCGATGTTATTAATTTATTAATTACTTCTGGCGACTTTAAGAATATTCTTACTAGTTTTATTATTAACTTGTAATAATTTTTTAAGCAGGACTTTCGTATACATATATAATAATCCACTTTTATAGATAATTCGGATGTTGAAAGAACAGAAGATGAAGTGGCAAAAATAAAAAAATGGGCCTTACAACATAATATCTCCCAAGTAGCATTGCAAAGCTTAATGGATATTTTGAGAAATCTCCTACCACAATTACCACAATCTGCAAAATCCTTTATTGGAACAAAATATACTTTTAATATCGAAACTTTCGTAGATGCAGAAGGAGAGAAATATCAATACGTATATTTTGGATTACGTGAGGGACTACAAAGTTGCGTTAATACAGCTCTGCATATTTGTGAAATCCCTTTGCAAATAAATATTGATGGTGTACCTTTATACAAATCGAGTCGAAAGCAGCTTTGGCCTATTTTGTGTAAAGTTCATCATGATCCTGATATATATAAGCCATTTGCTGCCGGCATATACTGTGGTAATACTAAACCCAATAATATTAACCAATTTTTGGACAAATTTGTTGATGAAATCAATACGTTACAACGCGATGGCTTACTTATCTCAAATCGTTTAATGAAACCTTATATTCAATGTTTCATTTGTGATAGTCCAGCCCGTTCTTTTTTGAAAGGGATTAAAGGACACGGAGGCGTGTGAAAGATGTACTGTATATGGCGAAAGAATAAGTAATAGAACTGTATATGCTGAAATGAATGCTTTAGAAAGAAGTAATGAGAACTTTAGAGCACAAAGTGATTCAGAACATCATAATAATATCACACCATTACTTAGAATTATTCCAGAAATTGATATGATTAAAATATTTGTGTTAGACGTAATGCATTTAGGATATATTGGTGTCATGAAAAAATTATTACATTATTGGCTGGAGGGTAATTTGACAGTGAGACTCAGTCAAATACAGAAAAAAGAGCTTTCAAGAAGACTTGATACTATTCGAAAATATATACCAATTGAATTCCAAAGAAAAATTGGTGCTTTAGTTAACGCTAGAAAATGGAAAGCAACGGAATTTCGTTTTTTTTACACTATTGTGGTCCATTAGTATTAAAAAATATTTTAAGACCAGAATTATATTATCATTTTCAACTATTACACGTTGCTTTTAGAATATTATGCAGTGATCAATTTCAACAACATAATAATTTCGCGACAATTTATTTAATTAGATTTTTTCAAATGTTGCCTCTTTTGTATGGTTCACAATCACAAGTGTTAAATATGCACAATTTAATTCATATTGCAGATGATACCATTAATATGAATTGCAACTTAAATCATATAACATCCTTTCCTTTCGAAAATTATTTAGGTCATATACGGAAGTTAGTGCGTACTCCGAACAAACCTCTTGAACAAATATGTAGGCGTTTAGAAGAAAAAAAATATTTTAATATAAAAAAACCGACAATACCTAAATTATTTGCCGTTTTAAAACAAAACAATAATTATTTACAAGAGAATATTATCGTTATTAAAAAGATAAAAATACGTGGATTATTTACTATCTCTCCTAAAAGTCCAAATAATTGTATCCTACTAGAAGATGGCAGAATATTATTAATAAAAAGAATATTTTATTATGTGCATGACTGTGAAAACGTGATAATATCTGGATCAGTAGTAAAGAAAGAAATGAAACCAGTATATCAATATCCATCAGTATCATCGGTATTTCAGATATGGCAAATAAAGAAAATTACTGATGAAATAGTAACAACTCCAATTAATATAGTAAAAAATAAATTAATTTTCTTAAAACTTAATTTTGGTCCATTAAAAAATTACAAGAAATATGTAATTCCATTACTTCATGTATAAGAAATAAATAAATGTTAGTAGTATATGGGAGGACTATGGGGCGACAGACGTGACGTCACAGAGTGGCGCCAGGGGCGTGGCCGGGGGCGTGGTCAGGGGGAGGGGTGGGGGAAGCTGAGCTCTGATTGGCTGCTCCCATAGCTGCCCAGCGATTTGATTGGTTCCTCCCATAGCTGCCCAGCGATTTGATTGGTTGCTCCCATAGCTGCCCAGCGGTTTTATTGGCTGGTGGTTTTCGGGGGAACAAAAGTGGGTCCCGACAAGATGGCTCGTGGGCCTGGCAGAAAAAAATGGCGCGTGAGCGTAGGTAGGTGGTAGGGATGAAATGAGAAGTTTCCTTTGCGGGGCGAGGGAAACGCGGAGGGAGGCCGACAAGATGGCGCGTGAGTCATACAAAGGGATGGTGTGGTTAGTAGAGTGGAAATGAGAAGTTTTCCCAGCGGGGGAGAGGGAAACGCGGTGGGACCGC
>NW_011964246.1:0-4143 GCF_000949405.1 Vollenhovia emeryi
GTCTCTATGGAGAAACGATGCCAATCTATCGAGGCTGGTACCTAGAAATTTGTATGATTCAATAAATCGCAGCTTTATGCAATTTTGCTGCTTTGAGTTTTCTATGGTACTTTTTACATTTTTTGTAAAGGAAATGTATGTCTCCTTCGTTATCGGTAATACATCAACTGTGCCCTCGAACGCGATAGCGATTTCTTTAATTATGAAATGTGCGTCATAGCCGGATAAATTATGAAAAACGATTGGAATGAAATACGCATCTTTGTAATTTAAATTAAATTCTCGATTTCGAATACTGTCACGATAGGTGGCACTTGGGAATCAACATTAGACTGTTTATTGCGATGAGTATTGCCATGTGCCTCGGTGGTCGAATTGATTGAGACGCCCGCCTAGCGAGAGGGAGGTCCAGGTTCAAACCCTGGCCGAGGTGATATTTTTTCGCAATAAATTTAGAATAGAATATTTAGACACTATCATCCTGTCACGGCTCTGAGTCCTTTAAATTCTTTGAAATTTGTGTTGAACACATACAAGCCTTACTAATTTATTTAATTTATTTAATTACGCGGACGTGAAACGCGTTTCTTACTCTCATTTCAATTATTAAATCGGGGGTAGGGGGGACGTAATAATGGGGATACATTGTGGAGATGATACTGTGTTTTAAGACTGACAAATCAAGTCGGCGCACAGTTCTCGATTTCGAATACTGTCACGATAGGTGGCACTTGGGAATCAACATTAGACTGTTTATTGCGATGAGTATTGCCATGTGCCTCGGTGGTCGAATTGGTTGAGACGCCCGCCTAGCGAGAGGGAGGTCCAGGTTCAAACCCTGGCCGAGGTGATATTTTTTCGCAATAAATTTAGAATAGAATATTTAGACACTACCATCCTGTCACGGCTCTGAGTCCTTTAAATTCTTTGAAATTTGTGTTGAACACATACGAGCCTTACTAATTTATTTAATTTGTAATTTAAGTTACAGTTTGAATGTGCGGGGCCTCTATATTGTCCGGTTAGATGGCAATGGTCGCACACCCGAGTGTTGTCTGGCGCGAACGGTTTCTCGCATATGTGACAGTGCGTGGTGCTATTAAATTTCTCATACTGTTCTTTCGAAAGTGTTTGCATGGGAACATTACTCGACAGAATATTCTTTACACGATATGCTAATTCTTCTAGTTGGTCAGCGAACCATGCGATGCAATCCTTGTCACGACGAAACTGATATGTTGATAGCGAGTCGTCATATGAGCAGTGCAGGTAATAAGCGATGCTAAATACTTCATGGTGCTGATATGTCTTCGGATCCGTATCCATCTTTTTCAGGATACACTCCAAGTCGGCGTAGACGACAAACGGCACACGTTCCTTCCTACTGTGATTGTTAAAACTGAGCCACTTGTCCTCCTCGCTGGGTAATATGATCGCGCAGTCATTTACCTGTTGACAGTCCACGCTGTGGGCTTGCAACTTGACGTTGGAGCTAAAGTAGTGCAAACATCTGGAAAGACGAAAATTTTTAATATATATTTTTTCAAATAAAGTAAGTTTCACAAATCTTGTCGATACTCACCGATCGCAAATGTATTTCTTCTCCTTGTGTTTACTGAGCTGAGAACTGACGAGGCGGGATAAATTCTTTATCCAGACGAAGTGACCCACTTCAACACCCCTCTGATCTTGTAGGTATAAAAGGTTCACGTGCTTCTCCTTCTTCTCATCAGCAACTCGTAGCGGTACGACTGTGCATTACTTCTTCTTCTCGACGCTGTATACGTTGATGGAAATACTGTTCAATTGTTCAAATTTTTTCACTTGGTTGAGTGTCATTGGAAAGCTAATGTCTCGCAGGTTTAGCACGTCGCTGTAATATGGATACGACGATTTGCGCTCCGCGTTTCTTTCAGCTGGATAGAGAGCAGCGACCACCGACCACGCGAAACACGCATTGTCCTTTGATAGTACGTTGATCACCGCTTTCTTTCGTTTTACCACTTCTGGCATGTGTATATGCCCGGGAAAAAATTTTCACATATGATCATATATAATCATATATGCTCTTATACGAAAAATGTCCATATATAAAATACCATGTGTATCATATATGATCGTATATGATAATGTGTTTGTCATATATACTGTCATATATGACAAACATGTGTATCATATATGATCGTATACGATAATGTATTTGTCATATATACTGTCATATATGACAAACACATTATCATATACGATCATATATGATACACATGGTATCTTATATATGGACATTTTTCGTATATGAGCATATATGATTATATATGATCATATGTGAAAATTTTTTCCCGGGTGGCATCCCGCGCGCATAGGATTGCACTTGTTCACGTTAATGGTTACGTTGTGTATACGCGCCAGCGCCCACCCACTATCACGCTCCTGAAACTCTTCGAGTTCAGCTAGAGTCGGACCGATTACGCGCGACTCGTACCACTGTTGTAGGTCCGTTGTAATAAACAGTTCATAGTTTTTGTGCATAGTTTTATGCTTTTATTTGCACGTTTATCGCCCGCCACAAACTCTCCGTTGAACATAGTATTCACCTTTACACAATTATAGCGCTCGATAGTGTCTCGCACATGCTCGATCACGATATCGCGAGCGTCATCGAGAAATTTGCGCGGGTCAATGTACTCCGCGTTAATTACCGCTCCGGTAAGCACGCGACTGTCAAACGCGGTGTCGATCTCGCACCACGACAGTTGCGCTCTCGAAGAAGTTCCAACACCGCCACCGCCGAAATGTACGAATCGCCTTTCAACTCGGCACTTGACACTCTCGAGTCGCGCGATTCGAGCCACCAGCGATTGTCTGTTACCGATGGATAGCCTCGGACGCTTGACACGGCTATGTTCCTCTAGCTCTGCGATACACTCGCCGCATTGCTGCAGCCACCCCAAATAATCACCTAATGTGGCGATCCTGTCGGCTCGCTCCACCAGATCTTGCTCTCGTTGTTCCATGTTGTCGCGCTAGCGTCTTTTCAGACTTTATACTGTCCACAATGTTTTTCTTCTCGATCTCGTATAAAATCTCCTACTGTGATGCGGCAGGCTTCCGAACCGATTATATATGTATATCATAAGAAAGCCAATGTCAGCAGCCAGGTCGGCGCTTGACCCCGTGACTCAGAACATGGAAATAAGAATACGCGCAGCTGTGGTATCGGCGCTAATCAAAGGCATCTCCGGTGATATCTATTACATGCCGATGCAGTAGACGCGAGTTTAAACGTGGAACTTCCTGGCATCACGTGCCTAGATAAGAAAGACTTTGTCAGCAGCCAGGTTTCGGCGCTTGACCCCATGACTCATAACAAGGAAAATAAGAATACGCGTCCAGGTGTTCGCGCTAATCAAAGGCATCCCGGTGATATCTATTTATTACGAGAGAACCTCGAAATGACCGATTGTGTGATATTAAATGCCAGGAAATAATCGACGATTTTGTACGGAGCCTTCTTGCGTTCCATGATGCGCGGTCGCGTGGTGCATGAGACATAAAGGCTTTTTTAATTTATAATTCGTTACTCGTTACTGTCTCACTAGGTCCCTGTGTTAAAGGTTAGGTAACCTATAACCTATAACTTATTCAAGCAAATAGAGTTTTTGTTAAATTACTAACTTTATTTCAAAGATACCATGCTGTTTTCTGATTTAGTCCGATTAGTGGAACATTGTCGGTTCGTACACAAAACCCATATAATTTGTATATTATACAAATGTGTTCACGAATTGACAGTTCTAGGAGCAAATTCCAAAAGTGCAGAATCACTCCAGCATCCCCTCATTGACTCGGATCTCAACAACAGCTGATCCGACGAAGTTGAGACTACGCTTAATCGATAGCTTGGGTACGATTTGCATAATAAAAGTGTTTTTACTTTTCTTCTACGTGCCCCATGAGTAGAGATATTGCAATGCAAAGTCCACGGGTCTGAATTTTCGCCTAATTTTTAAAACGTCGTCGTGGTTGACCAGGCCAGTGGAGGGGAAAAAATCCTTTTTACTTTTCTGTCGCAACGTGGCATTGGCGCTGCTGACGTGACTGATTACCGACATTACCGAGGTTACCTACGATGACATTATATACTTT
>NW_011964247.1:0-4146 GCF_000949405.1 Vollenhovia emeryi
CGGCCTGCCGTCAACCGGTCTTGTGAAACTCAGTTAAATAAAGTTAATCTGTGAGATCCAACGGTGCCTTCTTGAAGTGACCTCCGACCAGCCACATCCCATCAAAGAATCCTTTCGGTTCTCGTCAGAGAACACCTCCGGAGCAAGTGAGAAAGAAGTTACACCGCACACGGAGCGGCGCGGCAACAAAATTAGTGGCAGCGGTGGGATCACTGCAACAGACGATATAAACATCGTAGAAAGAGAACACCATTAAACTATAAGTTCAATGCAGAATACAGACCGTTGCGTAGCGTTAGGTAACCATATTCTGTAGACAGTGTATCGAGGAATATTTAGAGAGCGAAGAGTATTTTATTTAATAACGTTTTAGTAGAAGACCTGTGATGGTACCAGCCCACGGTCGCTCTGAGCCAGGAGTGAAGTGCGGGGTGGTCTGCCGCGAGGGGAGCCCCCACTCACGGACCTTCATACACCCCGCGCTCCGCGCCCCGCCCAGAGCGACTGAGTTAGGTACGTGTACGTGTGAGCCGCATGACTAATCCCCCCCTCCACCTTCTACATAATAAAATTAATATCGAGAAAAAAGACGGCTCGCCGGGAATCGAACTCGGCTCGCGCGGTTGACAGTCTGACACTTAACGCATGCGGCTATCACGTACACTTGATAAAAAATGTTAAAAAGTGATATATAAGGTGCACGCGTACGCGGCTATCGCGTACACTTGATAAACATTTCCCTCTCCACAGACTTTCCTATGATATATATAAATCAGTTCGTAAGTCCACTGTACCACAGTAGGAGATCTGTCAGTAAAGCAAATAATAATTTCGAAGAAATGGAAATCGACAATAATTTCGAGAGGTTATTAGATGAGACCGATGAAGAAGAAGAATATCAACTAGTATCCGATAATAGTGATAAGTTCGAGAGGTTATTAGATGAGACCGATGAAGAAGAAGAATATCAACCATTATCCGATGATAGTGAGAATGTCGAGAGGGTATTAGATGAGACCGATGAAGAAGAAGAAGAAGAATATCAACCATTACTCGATGATAGTGACTACATCAGTGACTCGGAGGAATGTAAAAAGACTACTACTAGGAAAAGACTATCTCCTCACGAAATTCTAACGCTGAATGTATCGATGAAAAAGTGTGCTATATATAGTTATTATTCCGACGGTAGCACATATAAATTATGTCAATTGTGTATGTGTGAGTGCAGAGACATCGATCTTACATATAGTACTCGTAAACACATTATCGACTGTTACGATAATATAAACGCAATGAGGTTTAACAACTGCACAATATGTGGTGCGCCATTGTATATCGTATTTCCGTGTAATATGTGCCCAATTTGCACAAAATAGAAAAGCGCGACAACATGGAACAACGAGAGCAAGATCTGGTGGAGCGAGCCGACAGGCAGGAAGTGCGTCAGATGCTTTTTTCCCGGTGGAAGTGCGAGGTTTGTAACACGCGCGACCTTGCACAAGAAGTGAGGTGTGTGGTTGGGAGATAGGGTCTAGCATTCCTGCGTGATCACGCAGGCAGGAAGTGTGTCGGATTTGCAATGGTGGTGATAACAACCCGAATTCTCAAGGCGACGAAGGAGGAATAAAAGCGCGAGCGATCGAGCGTATCATAGCCACAGTATTCGTAGCGTCGCGCAACGATCGAGTTCGGCGAAACATCATGTTCAACGTACAGGTTCCTAGCGACGGTGTAGAAAAAAATTGTTAAGTGTAAATAACCGTGTCTGTTATGAGGTATTTCCGGGATACCTTAGACAGTGACAACGAGAATGAGGTTGAATTGTATTGCGACGAGACGTTATCATCATCATCCCCATGCATGTATGACTGCAATTGTGCGAAAACAGAATACGCCGTATATAATATTGTGGTGAAGGAAGACGCGCGATGGAATTTGGCATGTTATCATTTGAGGAGGGAAATCGGCGCCAAGTGTCTGCGGGAAGAGCTGTGGATAAAAACAGCGGTAGCGTTCAGTCATCGAGCTCAGATGTATATGAATGGAATACTACCGAATAGATATTATTTTGATAAGAAAAAGAAAGCTTATTCGACAGCGAGTGAAATTCAGAATTCCGAAACTAAGCGAGGGACGTTCTTTTTGGATGAAAAAAAACGAAAATGAATCTGAAGGCAAGTGAGTTGATCGAGAACGCTGCGACTGTGTTCAACGAGGACGAATATCACTCGTGGGAGCGTCGATGTGAGGAGTGTATTGAATCGTTGAGGGAAGAGTGTCAAAGGTGTGGGAACCCAACTGGAACGGTCAATTCTCTTGTTTCTTTGATCGCGCGTCTAGAGGGAGCGAGGACCGAACTGCGAGGTCGTTTAGTTCATACTGGTGCAGGTCACAATGGATTTACATGGTTGGAGATTGAGACAGCTTTTCGGAGGCGGGTACTCACAGGTGCGGTAATCAATTCCCGCTACATTGAGCCTAGACGATTTCGAGGACGCTAGAGACATGGTGATTGAGAAGGTACGCGAGAATATGGATAGACACGCTTGTGTGAAAATCAACACAGTGTTCAATGGGGAATTCGTTGCGAATAAAAAGACTGCTGTAAAGAGCATCACCACGAAAAACCGACAGCTTTTTCCTACCACGGATCTGTTTGAATGGTACAACAAGACTGTGATCGATACGACTTTGGCTGCATTGGAGGAGTTTCAGGAGCGTGACAGTGGGTGGGCGTTGTCACGCATAATGAATTTAATGATTAATGTTAACAGATGTAATCCTATGCGTGTTGGATGTTGGATTGATATGCCACCAGTGATAAAGTTGAAGAGAGCGGCCGTGAACGTGAAATCAATGGATGACGCATGTTTCGCGTGGGCTGTGGTTGCGGCTTTGTATCCCGCTGAGAAGCATACCTCGAGATGCAGTCAGTATCCCGATTATCAAACGGTGTTAAAGCTCGACGGAATAGACTTTCCTATGACCCTGAAACGAATTTCACGATTCGAACGTTTAAACGATATGTCCATCAATGTGTTTACCATGAAGGATGAAAAAAAGGATGGAATGATCGTTCCTCTGCGTCTCACTGATCATAAAAGAGATATTCATATAAATTTGCTGTATCTGTCGGATACGCGTAACTACGTTCACGAGGATCATTTCGCGTAGATAAAGAATTTATCGCGATTGGTTGGAAGTCAGTTATCCAGAGGAAAGCACAAGAAGTATATTTGCGATCGGTAAGTACCTCGAGAGAGAGAAATGTGAATTGTTTACATTGTATAATGCATTCCAGATGTCTGCATTACTTCCACTCGAGGGAACGATTGTCCATTCACATCGTGGATTGCGAAAGGATGAACGAATGCGCGATCGTTCTTCCGAACGAGGACGACAAGTGGCTCGACTTTCGCAACTACGAACGAAAAGAGAGACTTCCCTACGTGATATACGCCGATTTGGAGTGCGCGTTAGAAAAGGAGGAGGAGGAGGAGGAGAGCGAATTAATACCACGAAACGGATTTACTTATCAACATCATACAGCATTCAGCGTTGGCTACTACTTGCGATGTGTACTAGACGAGAATGCGTCGACGTACAAATTTTATCGTGGTGAAGACTGCATATCATGGTTCGCGCGAGAATTGAACGCTCTCGCGCATCGCGCGAAGGAGACTCGACGTGATCGTGTCTATGACGCAGCTCACGTCAGACGAGGAGCGTAGCTTTTGGAACGCGACTCTTTGTCATATATGTGGAAAACCGTTTGACATGGGGGATCAACGCGTGCGTGATCATTGTCACATAACCGGGCGTTACAGGGGTCCGGCTCATTCGCGTTGTAATCTAAATTTCAAAACGTCTTTCGTAATTCCTATGTTTTTTCACAACCTCTCAGGTTACGATGCGCACTGTATCATCAAAGAGATCGCTAACAGTTTCGAGGGTAGAGTAGAATTGTTACCGTTGACCAAAGAAACGTACATCTCGTTCATGAAAGTTGTTCAGAATACGTCGCTGAGAAAGGGGGACACTTGTGTGAAACTGCGATTTGTAGATTCGTTTAAATTCTTAGGGGCCAGTCTCGGGAAATTGGTGTCGTACCTAGACAAGAACGAACTGCTGATAACACGGTCA
>NW_011964248.1:0-4149 GCF_000949405.1 Vollenhovia emeryi
GGGGGAGCGGGGCGGGGGGGTAACCCGTGGCGAGGGGACAGCTGGGAGGGGGTACTCCGTGGCGAGGGGACCGCGGGGAGGAGGGGGAGTACGCGACCTTGACGTCACGCAAGGTGCTGACCTGTCACTACGTGACATGTAACAGATATCTAGGTGCTGACCTGTCATTTTTAGCGCGAACACCTGGACGCGTATGAGTCATGGGTTCAAGCGCCGAAACCTGGCTGATGACTTTCTCATCAAGGTGAACGATGTCGAGGAGTTCCACGTTTATTATTCCACGACGCTTGGCGATCCGCGGGGCGCGGGGAAGGGGATATTCTGCGGCGATTCGCGCGGGGAGGGGGAGGACCGCGACGCTACGCGATCCGCGGTGGCGCTGGGAGGACCGCGACGCTACGCGACCCGCGGCGCGGGGAGGTCCGCGGCGCGAGGCGATCCGCGGTGCGTGCATGTAATAGATATCACCGGGATGCCTTTGATTAGCGCGAACACCTGGACGCGTATTCGTATTTTCCTTGTTATGAGTCATGGGGTCAAGCGCCGAAACCTGGCTGCTGACAAAAGTCTTTGGCAATCCGCGGCGCATGCATGTAATAGATATCACCGAGGGATGACGATATACAAATGATTAGCGCAGACACACAGCTGCGCGCATCCATGGCATGAGTCATGAGGTCAAGCGCCTAAACATGGCTGCTGACAGCGACTTTCTTGTCTTGGTGCGTGATATCTGGGAAGTTCCGCGTTTAAACTCGCACCTACTGCATCAGCATGTAATAGATATCACCGAGGATGTCTTTGATTTGCACCGATACCACAGCTACACGTATTATTTTCCATGGTATGAGAACAAACGCCGAAACCCGGCTGCTGACAGTGACTTTCTTATCATTACCCGTTACGGTTGACGCTGTCATTCTCTCTCGCCCTAGCTGGATCTGCGGAGAGAGGGGAGGCGCATGCTATGACCGCGAAGATCTCATCGCATGCATGTAAAAAATGCAAACCATGCAATGTCGTTGCGAACAAAGTTCTTAAATGTAGAGCTCGAAGGACAACTGATGTCGACAGGAGATGATGAGGGAAATAAGAGCATTTAAAATGATTAAAACCGAAGATTCTCTTTATTCCTCCTTCCCTAGTTACAATGGTGAAAAGACGCTGATCTTCGATTGAGGTTTAATTTTTATGAGATCGAAGAGGAATAAAGAATGGATAAAAAATGTTTGTGAACAAATATATTGTTCGCGATCGGGCGAGTCGCACGCGTCGCTCGCGCGCGTCGCGAGCGCGGGTCGCGAGCTCGCGTCTTGAGCGGAGCGTGTCACGTGCCGCTCAGCTGTTCGGCGATCGCGTTCGGGCATCATTCGGCAAATCCGACATCGAATACTACGAATCGTACCGCAAGTCGCCGACGCCAGCACGAGTTTCCCCGAATTGCCCTCTCCCTCGTCACGAGACGAGAATAATCGGCTCATCTCGATTTTAACGCGGTGTAAGCTGACACTGTAGTTTTGCGAAGCGATCCTAGCAGTCAGAGAAGTTTAGAACTTCAGATTCTTCGATTAATCAATTGAGATCTACCGCGATCTGGCCTTTCGGATTCGGCGAGTGTCGCAACAGTAGTTTCGCCGATCGTGCGTGTCTCGATCTCGCGTCTCGTTCGCAGCAGAGTTCACCGCGCGCGTGTTCTTCTGCCCTATCCGTTCGGCGTCCGACGGTCTCACGCCTCCGTATATCTATTCCCTATCTCCATATTACTTACGTATGTTTCACTAATGTATTGTCCTATTAATAAAAGGGGGAGGTTCGCGAGAATGAGAATCTGGACAACGCTCATAAAGATTTCTCTTTCAGTGCTGTATTACCACTCTGAGTGAACTTCGAATTTATAAGTTAAGCTTTTTCCTAGACAAATCTTTTGTCTCCTCCTATTCGAAATCGCCAGATCATCTCCCGACGCACCATTGCCGTCCTTGGTTGGTCTCGACTCGGTGACCTAACGGTTCGGTGTTAACAACATCAACTTTGACTCTCGCCCGGGCGACGGTTTCTCGGAGTGAAAACACATAAAGTCTACCAGTCTCGGAAATTTGCGGAGCTCCACTTATCACTTCGCGTCTCACGTGAGGCGGTTCCGGGATACGTTTCGGCCTGAGGCTTTCCTCAGTCGATCCGAAACATATATATTTATCGTAACATGTACATTATGGTAACGCATCATATAAAATATTATCCATAGCAAAAGCTAATAATTCACCATCAATAAGCGAAGTTTTATCTGAAACTTTATGTAAGATTTTAATTGCATCACGCCTATCAATAATACAATTGGATTTTATAGTATTTACGAAGGTCTTATATTTTTCACCTACAATATGCGTATTCTGGCATAATTCAAAATATACAAGGTCTACACAAGTTTCGATTTCGAATAGAAATAATAAAGTTTGAGGTTTCATGTACAAGTAGTTTCTGTGTAATGTTAATTTTATCATGTTTTCATCGTACATCTTAACACGCTCAATCACCAACTCGCGAATCGACAGCGATGAGGCGATGTTCGATGGTAAAAATCGTTCCACAGCTTCACGTCTTTCGATGAACGCTGCCCATGTCGCACGAGGCAATATTAATTGATTTCCTCGATTATCAGCAAGAATGATTTGCACATGAGACACCGGTCCCACGCTGATTCCAACATCCAAATATTTATAACCTGTCGCAGTCAACGCAAATCTGCGCCCCAGGATACGAGGCGTATGACGAGGTTTATCAAAACTGGAAAAAATACAATTAACAAATTAAATAGAAAAATATAATGAAGTATAAAATATATAAAAGATTTATTAATTAATACTTACTCATTGCACTGTTTCTTGCATGCTTCATTTGCAGCGTAATAATTCATCGTGCCTGTGCTTATAACTGATGTAGAGCGACTGAGATATTATTTCTATGCCAGATCTGATTTAAATACAGATCCTCCCCACCACTTTTTGTCAACGGTGAAGTCATAAAACACAAAAATGCAAATCTTTCATTTTTAATAACGTCAATGTACAGCTGTAGTAACAAAAATTTTAATGTCCATTTATATTATATTTTTCAAAGGTATTGGGGATAATATATCTCGAGCGCGCGCCAGAAAAATGTAATCTTAGAACGGTTGCGATGATATCACGGAACACGTGTAAAAATACAACAGTTGAGAAAAAATACGAATCTATTTGTATCATATATCTCAAAGATATTCGGGATAACATTAGCGCTGGCTAATCAAAATCAGCAGCTATGCGATTCAGAAAGATGACTCAAGCGAGCGCTGACTAAATGTCCGACAGCTGCATGCATCTGAAAGATGATCCAACTCAGCGTAATTATTGAAATAGTTTCTATTTCAAAGAATCAAATGCGACTTCTATTAACAATATTTAAAAATAATATGAACTGTATAGTATCACATTGTACATGTTATCCTGGTTCATCGAGGATGCCTTTGATTAGCACCGGCACAGCTGCGCGCATCAATGGCACGAGTCATGAGGTCAAGCGCCTAAACCTGGCTGCTGACAGCGACTTTCTTGTCTAGGTGCGTGATGTCAGAGAGTTCCGCGTTTAAACTCGCACCTACTGCGTCAGCATGTAATAGATATCACCGAGGATGTCTTTGATTAGCACCGATACCACAGCTACACGTATTATTTTCCATGGTATGATCAAGCGCCGAAACCTGGCTGCTGACAAAAGTCTTTGGCAATTCGCGTGCATGTAATAGATATCACCGGGGGATGACGATATACAAATGATTAAGGCAGACACACAGCTGCGCGCATCCATGGCGTGAGTCATGAGATCCAGCGCCTAAACCTGGCTGCTGACAGCGACTTTCTTGTCTAGGTACATGATGTCAGGGAAGTTCCGCGTTTAAACTCACACCTACTGCGTCGGCATGTAATAGATATCACCGAGGATGTATTTGATTAGCACCGATACCACAGCTACACGTATTATTTTCCATGGTGTGATCAAGCGCCGAAACCTGGCTGCTATCAAAAGTCTTTGGCAATCCGCGGCGCGCGCATGTAATAGATATCACCGGGGGATGACGATATACAAAAGTACCTTATTAAAAATGAAAGATTT
>NW_011964249.1:0-4150 GCF_000949405.1 Vollenhovia emeryi
TCGCATATAGAATAAAATACAAAATCTCGCCTGCGTTCTCCCCCCTCCCACGCTTATAGAATAAAATAGAAAATCTCGCCTGGGTTCTCTCCCTCCCACTCTCTTAAAAAAACACATAATTTATTACCCCATTAACCCCCTTTTTGTTCAAGGAAAAAAACAATATTTATTACAAGAAAAAATTTATTATTTAAACTTTTTGTAACAAAAAAACATGATTTATGTATGTTTAAACAATTTTTTATAATAATAAAAAAATGATTTATTATTATTTAAACAATTTTTTCACAATAGAAAAAAGGATTTATGATTATTTAAACAATTTTTTCACAATAGAAAAAATGATTTATGATTATTTAAACAATTTTTTCACAACAGAAAAATGATTTATTATTATTTAAACAATTTTTTCACACTAGAAAAAATGATTTATGATTATTTAAACAAATAAAAAAATTTGTTTAAACAAATGATCCAGAACCGGCCCTGTATCACTACTGCCATATTGTCGTTTGGGAGTAGGTAACGGAAATTGCTTAATCGGCCACTTGATTTATATTTGGAATGGACTTGCCCTTAGCCTTGATCTCGTTGCGTAACTCGTCCTGAGGGTTGTGCGATTGGCTGCAAGAGCCAATGTTGTAGTCCTGAAGTCGTGATCGCCTTGATCGTCCTTCCTTCTTAGCCGCTGTTCGCTCGACAATCAGTATGTTCTTACGGTGGTCGTTCACGTTCGTACTGTGAACGACCTCACAGGAGGCACCAAAATGTTGCGTGTGTGGGAGTTTAGGTCCATACACTAGTTTCGTTTGTTAATGATTGTTTATTCGAGATTACATGAACGCGAGGACTCGGTCTCGATATATCTTACCAGAGAGCTCGGTCTCTGGTACGCACGAAATCACGAACGCGAGGACTCGGCCTCGATATATCTTAGCGGAGAGCTCGGTCTCCGGTACGCACAAACGCACGAACCCGAGGACTCGGCCTCGATATATCTTAGCGGCGAACGCGGAAAAGGGCTCGATCTGTACTCTACGAGAGACGACTTCGAAGTGTAAGCCGTGACCGTTGGCCCTATATATATATGTCCGCAGTTCTTTGTGACAACTGACCGTCGCGGCTTCGAACGTTCCAGAACAAGCGCTTATCAGATTCACCTTTGGGTCGATGACTCGAACCTCATCGGAAGATACATTACTGGTGACTCAAGGCATACTTCTATTATTTACTTAAAAGATTAGAGCGCTCGACCAAAGGTCCGAAGGGCGCTTGGTTTTTTCCAGAAGCCTCGCTCGGCGAGGCTTCGTAATGGGCCCACTATATTTACGTCGCAACAAAGTATTACACAACTATCTCATCATATAATCATGAAATATATTTAAATAACTAAACAAGTAAATCAGATTATTTGTCATATGGAAATTATTCTTTTAGGCACTGTTCTTCGAAATGTACCAGATTCCGATCAAGGAAGAATCCGACGAAGAGTCATGGAATGGTTCCGACATTCGAAGGCAAGAAATGACAATGAAAAAAAAAGAAACGTA
Organism: Vollenhovia emeryi; assembly: GCF_000949405.1. Taxonomy (NCBI): domain Eukaryota; kingdom Metazoa; phylum Arthropoda; class Insecta; order Hymenoptera; family Formicidae; genus Vollenhovia; species Vollenhovia emeryi. The sequence continues at coordinate 1,551 of NW_011964249.1, forward strand.
AGGGAACATCAGGAGGTAATCGTGGACGGAGCTTAAATATAACATAAGTATACAATTTATTATTTGGGAGAAACATGCAAGTCTTCAGGTATGAAATAATAGTAAACTGATATGGTATCAAGGTATCGAGGTATGGAATACTTTTATTATTAAAGTTTATTTTAGAATAGTTTACTCATTATTATTTTCAGGATTTTTTTTTATAAAGTAGCCAATGATGATAACACATTTAAAAGTTTTCAATAACTTACATGTATTGCACATTTGTGTGTATTTCTGAGGCTACTAAAAAAAACATTGTAACTTTTGACATTTAAACATTGTTCACTAATCAAAAGAATATAATTCAGACATTCGAAGGCAAGAAATGACAATGACAAAAAAAAGAAACGCAAGGGAACATCAGGAGGTAATCATGGACGGAGCTTAAATATAACATAAGTATACAACTTATTATTTGGGAGAAACATGCAAGTCTTCAGGTATGAAATAATAGTAAACTGATATGGTATCAAGGTATCGAGGTATGGAATACTTTTATTATTATAGTTTATTTTAGAATAGTTTACTCATTATTTTCAGGATTTTTTTTCATAAAGTAGTCAATGATGATAACACATTTAAAAGTTTTCAATAACTTACATGTATTGCACATTTGTGTGTATTTCTGAGGCTACTAAAAAAGACATTGTAACTTTTGACATTTAAACATTGTTTACTAATCAAAAGAATATAATTCAGACAATATAAAATCTAAAATCGGTGTATAAGACGTCTAAAGAATGTCTTAAAGATACTTTCCAAAAAGACGTCCTAAAGACGCTTCAAAGACGTCTTATGTACCGATTTCAGACTTTGGAATTCTTTGGATAAACCTATAATTATATGGAATTATATAACTTTTTTGTTTCAGGGTACTTTACGCACACGCGCGCACGCACACCCACATACACACACTCTCACACACACACGCACGCGCGCGCGCGCGCGCGCCCGTACGCACACACACAGAGAGAGGCTACTGTTTACTTGATTCTACAAATGTTTTCAAGTGTTCTTCGTTTTCTTCTTCTTTCTTCATAGAGAGAAAAAGACGAGAAATGCTTTGAAACATTTCTAGTATCAAGTTGACGGCAGTTATATGTTTATATATATGTATATACACATTATATGATAAGGCATATTTATATTCATATATGCGTGTGACTTTTATTTTTATACTGACGTTTATATTTATGTACATATTTTTATATTTATATTGATGTTTAGAATTGTATTTATACTTATTTTTATTTATCATATGTTACTTATTATATTCATTTGTCCTCGTACTTCTATTTACATTTATATTTACATATAATATTGATGGTATCCATTGTATATTTATATTTATCTGTATATTTGTATTTATAATTATATGTATGTTTGTATAAGAATTACTTCGAAATTAAACATTTAATAAACTATATTTTAACAAAACTGCATTTAAATCTTAATTCTATAAGAGCTCCACGAATATCCATGCGTGACCTAAAGATGCTCCAAGAAAATTCCATTAAATATCTATAGAAGCTCTGAAAAACATCCATTAGAGCTCCATTATATATCCATATTAAATCTAAAAATGTTCCATGAAATGTCTAACCCTCCAAAAAGGAACTCCAGTAGATTTCCATTATATGTCTATAAAAGCTTCAATATATGTCTATATAACCTCCATAGAACCTCTATCATTACTTCTAATGGAGGTCCAGTGGAGGTGTTTCAAGCGGACATTTTGACGATCAGTGGAGTCTTCGTGGACGTTACATGGACATCCACTGGAAGTTCTGAATTTCCATGATGGATGTTCAGTGGACGTCCATTAGATGTTTTGTTCCGTATGGGGTGTTTACCTGTTGTAACGATAACGTCGTGCGGTTCTTCTTATAATAATTTCGATGTCGTTTTCAATATCCGACCAATAAAGGTGGTTTATATTTCAAATAAATTAATACATTTCATGAATATATTTCAGATAAATGAAACCATTAAAAATGAGTAACATCCCAAATAGCACAAAAACGTTCCATTAACATTCTAGGAATATACGCCAAGAACATTCGAAGATTCCAGGAATCATCTAATAGTCGTTTTATACGTTCGAGGCATATTTATAGAATGTACCAACGGAGCACTTCAAAAGTTCTAGAAACATCTCTAGAATGTTCATCTGAATGTGCTACGAATTTACACGAATGTACTGCAAATATTCTAGTAATGTGCTGTAGATATTTCTATGAATGTTCCTGGAATATACAGCAAATATTCCAGTAATGTGCTGTAGATATTTCACCCAAAGAAAAGTATTCTATTTTTTAGTGGTTCCCTCTTGATTTTAGCCAGCACAAATTGGCAACCGGCACTACGCGACACGCGTGCGGGCGCGTGAGCGCCAGCTTCTGAGTATTCACCGACCGCCGCTAGGCCGCACATGGTGACGTCCAAAAACTCGGAAACAAAATTCAGTCTCGCGGGCCTCCTTTTATACCCTACGAGACTGAATTTTGCTTCCGAGTTTTTGGCCGTCACCATGCGCGGCCTAGCGGCGGTCGGTGAAC
>NW_011964250.1:0-4150 GCF_000949405.1 Vollenhovia emeryi
TTACAAATGGCGCCCGAACAGGGACTCGAAGAGTGAAAGACCGACGGTTGCGAACAGTAAAAGACTAGGGCGCTATAGGAGAAAAATTGTAAAGTACGGCCGACATGGCAACGCCGACCACTACCGGGTGGGTGCACGCCCTCTCAAAGGAGGAGTTAGTCAAGGCGCTGCAAGAGCGAGAACTGCCGACCGACGGCAAGCGCGACGATCTACGCGCCCGACTCCTGCAAAACGTACGGCAGGCACGAAAGTCCCCGCTCCCTGATTCCGAGGACGAGGGCCAGGACGACCAGGACGACAACGAGATAGACCGAAAGACCGGCCGAACACCGCCACGACCAAAAAGCACGAAGGGACTGGCCGAGACTGCGGCTATCCTAGACACCGTCCGAAAATGGGGCTGTCAATTCGACGGGAAAGACGGGATCGCCTTCCTCGAGCGGCTAGAGGACTTACGCACCAGCTATGGGATGACACGGGAACAACTGCGACCGTGCCTCCCACTCTTGTTCAAAGACTCCACCCTCCTCTGGTACCGAAATAACCGGGACGATTGGCAGAGCTGGCGAGATTTTGAGGACTGTTTCAGGCAATTCTACGCCCCGACGGAATCACGGTTCAAGTTGGAGGAGGCCATCGCCGGACGCAAACAGGAGCCAGGGGAGAACGCTCGAGAATACACCACCGCGCTACAGACGCTAATGAGGCGACACGGAAACATGCGCCCAGCCGACCGCCTGGAGAGGACGTACCACAATTTAAGACCGGAATACCACCTCTACATCAGGCGAAGCGATTTCCAGACGATGGCCGAGTTATTGCAGAGGACCGACGAATACGAACAGGCCCGGCGGTACGAAAAAGCGTACCAGGCTCCCGCCAAAAATATCAAGCCGCGGGGTAACTCCGACGCCTACGCCGCGACCATTTCGCCGGATACAACCCTCGCGACTGTTGCTGGGGTTGCGGACAGCGAGGACACGTTCGACGCTACTGCCGACGGCCACCGAAACTATTTTGCTCCCAGTGCGGGAAAGAAGGGGTTCTCACACGGGACTGCCACGGAACACAGTCGGGAAACTCGCTAGGGGCCGAGGGAAAGAAGGGCAATCCCCGGCCCACCGAAGAACCAGGGACCAGCGACGCCTCCTAAAACGCTATCTGCCCAGCATCAACCCCGACCACGACCGCACCGACCCTCGACCGATGGGCCACATTCAGATACAAGGGGGAAAATACAACGCGCTGCTGGACTGCGGAGCAGTGCTCTCGTACCTCTCGACTAACGTGGCCAACCGAATACGACACCGAGGACGCAGCCGCCGCATCACGACCGCCGTGCACCTAGCCAATGGCCAGATCAGCCCGATTTGCGAGGAAATCAAAATCGAAGTAGAATTGGGACGATACCGCGGAACACACACATTCCACGTCCTCCCCGGCCTCACAGTAGACGTGATCGCGGGGATGCACCTACTTAACAAAGCCGGATTCCAGTGGACACTACCCGGAATAGCCGCTCTCCGACCGACCGACGAAGACGAACGAGAAAACGGACTGACCGAGTGCTCGCCAGAGCAGCAGGGCCGACTAAACGAGCTGCTAGAAGAACTATTACCGAAGTTCGAACTGACGAACAAAACGACACAGATGACGGAACACCGGATCCGTCTCCGCACCGGACAAGAACCAATACGCCAGAGATACCGGACCTACAACCCGGCGATGCAGGAGATTATCGACACCGAAATAGATAAAATGCTGAGCGAGGGATGTATCGAGCCGACCAGCAGCCCCTGGAACTCCGGAATAGTGCTAGCCCGGAAGAAAGACGGTCGATATCGTTTCTGCATCGATTTCCGCAAAGTAAACGAAGTCACAGAGAAAGACGCGTACCCACTACCACCGGTCCAACACATTCTGGACCAACTCCGCGACGCACGGTACCTATCGACGATCGACCTCCGGAACGGGTACTGGCAAGTACCATTACACGCGGACAGTAGACCACTCACCGCATTCGCAATCCCCGGACGGGGGCAATTTCGCTTTAAGGTAATGCCTTTCGGGCTACACACCGCGCCGGCCACTTTCCAGCGGCTACTCGACCGAATCATCGGACCGGATATGGAGCCTCGGGCGTTCGCGTATCTCGACGACATAGTCGTACTAGGCCGGACATTCGACGAGCATCTCCACAACTTACGAGAAGTCTTGCAGCGACTACTGGACGCCAACCTACGGATCAACAGAGAAAAGTGTCAGTTTGGTAGAACGAGCCTACGATACCTAGGCCACGTGGTGGACCGAGAAGGATTACGTACCGATCCGGAGAAAGTAAGGGCTATACTGGAGATACCCACCCCAGGCTCAGTACCCGCCCTAAGACGGTTCCTTGGCATGGTTTCGTGGTACCGGAGATTTATCCCAGACATCGCCACCGTGACAGCACCTCTCAATAACAGGCTACAGGCGAAAGCCCGCTGGGAATGGGGGGCGGCCGAGGAACGGGCATTCCAGACAGTACGAGCACAACTCGCCACCGCACCGGTACTCCAATGCCCAGACTTCACAAAAACTTTCGTCCTACAAACAGACGCCAGCGACGTAGGATTGGGGGCCGTCCTGACACAAGATATCGACGGACAGGAACGAGTCGTGGCGTACGCCAGTCGCACGCTCCGCCCAGCCGAGAAAAATTATTCAGCGACCGAAAAAGAATGCCTGGCAGTAATCTGGGGGATAGAAAAAATGAGACCATACCTCGAAGGATACCACTTCCGCGTTATCACCGACCACTTCTCCCTGCGGTGGCTACGCACACTGGACAACCCGACCGGCAGGCTGGCGAGGTGGGCAGTATCCCTACAGCAACATGACTTCGAGATAGAATACAGACGGGGCTCACTGAACCACGTTCCCGACGCGCTGTCACGCCAACCTGTAGAGGAGGGGGAGGAGTGCACAACCACCGAATTGGCCACGATCAGCCCGGAAACATGCACATGGTACGAACGGACAAAACAGAGGATAATAACAAATCCGCAGCAACACCCAGACTACAGAATACAAGGAGGCTATCTATACCGACACTTCCAAGGAAGATACTCCAATAACGAGGACACCGACACCACCGCCTGGAAATTATGCATACCCAAAGACCGACGGGAACAGACGCTACAGGAATGCCACGACGCCGACACAGCAGGACACCTCGGGATCACCAAAACGATCGCCCGACTCATGCAACACTACTACTGGCCGGGAATGACAAGGGAAGCAGCAAAGTACGTACGCCAATGCAAGAGCTGCCGACTCCATAAGGTGCAACAGCAACAAACAGCCGGACTCATGCACCATAGCCAGGTGACAGAACCAGCAAACGTCGTAGCAGTAGACCTGATCGGACCACTACCACGCTCCGTGGACGGGAATACGTGGATACTCGTGGCACAGGACACGTTCACCAAATGGGTTACCGCCAAACCGCTCAGGCAGGCTACCGCCACAGCAGTAACCAAGGTAGTCAGGGAAAACATCGTCCTCCAACACGGCTGCCCCAAGAGGATAATCACAGACAACGGGCGACAATTTGAGAGCAAAGAATTCCACGGACTACTCGAACGGGCCGGCATACAGCACCGAAAGACACCACCGTACTCGCCACAATGCAACCCGGTGGAACGTGCAAACCGGACGCTAAAAACAATGATCGCCCAAAGTATAGAGAGGGACCACCGACGATGGGACCAGAAACTCCCGGAACTGGTCTTCGCAATGAACACCGCAGTACAGGAAAGCACCGGGTTTACCCCGGCCAGACTGACCTACGGACGCGAGCTCACGGCCCCGGGAACGATACACGCACAATGCCAACCACCACCAGCAGACGACACTAACGAAATGGACACCACGAGACGCGTCCAACAACTCGACAGGATGACAGAGGAAGCCGCGACCGCCACCGCACGACAAAGGGACGCCACATACCGCCAGGAACATTACTTCAACCTCCGCCGGCGGGAATGGCACCCCGCTCCCGGAGATCAGGTCATGCGCCGAGAACACCCGCTATCGAAAGCAGGCGAACACTTCGCGGGCAAGTTAGCACCAAAATACTCCGGACCGTATACCGTTGACCGCGCAATCT
>NW_011964251.1:0-4164 GCF_000949405.1 Vollenhovia emeryi
ACGTAAGATATAGCACGAATTTGGAAGTTCAACGCGGAACGAACGCTAAAATCGCGGTAATACCTCGGAACGTGACTGTTTTACTCGAGAATCGAAACGACAGTGTCCGCTAACGATTAGACGTGCGCCGATCGAGATGTACCTCTTTGTTCTCAGAAAACAAGAGAGGGCATGTGACGCGGAGCAATATGATTCGCCGCGGCCGAAAACGAGGTTGACGACCTGTCGGTCCGGTACCGCGCGCGCCGAACGCTTTACCGCAGCGAGCACCGATCTGCTGATCGGCACGTGCTCTACCCGTCCCGCGACTCGCGTTAGCGACCCGATCCGCTAGCTCGATCTCGAACATAAATTGTTTGACATTTCATAAGTTGACAACTTCTCATGTGGACAACTTCTCATATTTATTGTTTTTAATTTATTTATTTTTATTTTTTCATGTTTAAATATGACTCAATCAATAACATCAGCATCATTGTACATATAATTACTTAAATTTTTTTAGGTATATCGGCAAAGATGCAAGAGTACCTTTATCACTGTGCAATGTACCGTCCCTGAACGCGCGAACTTTAGACTACCTGATTTGTCTATTATAAATGCTTCCCATTCGAAAAGTATTATAGCCACGATATTTTCGTATTAGGATTTTCGTCTTACATTTTGCTCAAAAATATGTTATTAAAATTTCGGTCACGAATTGCGGTACACCCTGTATAATATAAAATAAATGTTTCATTATCATTTCACAAGTCGTCCTCGGAATCGTTTTCAGTTTCCTCGGAAGGTTTACAAGTTTTCGGATGATAATCGTCGTAAAAGCAGTTAAAACATAATGTTAATTTACATCGAGCGCATTGTATGAAGGCGACATTTTTACAGGCACAAGATTTTTTTAACATTGTTACCGGAAAACAAACATCGTTTACATTTAACAATAAGAATAACGGTTTATCTTCTAGAAGTTTTGAGGCGTACCTATAATATTGTTGCGTCCGGCTCCGCCGTCCACACCTCGCGCACTCGCGCACTCGCCGGCTCGACTTCCGCTCGCGGCGCACGCCACCGGGCCGCGAAGAAATCAATAAAGATTGGAAATCAACAAGGGAACTTTATTTAGTAAAGAACACACGTCTGTACTCTCCAAGAGCCCAGAGACAGAATCACAAAATCAATAATCAACAACCGCGCATCGGTCCTTCGCGACCGATCTTTTAAACCGCCGCGACTTCAGCCCGCGGCTGGCGCGCACTCCCAGGGCGTCGCATCCGAGCACGGGCGTAACACTACCCCCCTCTTCTTAAGATTGTCGCCCCGACAATCTAAGCAGGGGGGCAGTAAAATTCTGGCAGCTTCTTTCCGACTTCGAACTTGGATCCCGGACCAGCGCGGCGTCCCCGGAGGAGAGCCATCCAGACTCCTCCCCCCATAGCTGGTTCCAGGGCATCCTCTTTCTGGTAGCTTCTTTCCAGCATCAGACTTGGATCCCAGACCAGCGTCCCCGGAGGAGAGCCATCCAGACTTCTCCCCCCATAGCTGGTCCCAGGGCATCCTCTTCCTGCCGGAATCCCAGACCAGCGTCCCCGGAGGAGAGTCAACCAGACTCCTCCTCCCATAGCTGGCTCCAGGGCATCCTCTTCCTGCCTGAACTCTGCCAAAAAATAACTCCGCACTCTGCGGAACCCGCATGCCGCTCGACGACGTCCTACTTGAGTCCTCTTGCGCACTTGACTCTTCCCTGAGTCTTGTGCGCTTGACTCTTCCCTCTTCGGACAGGGAAGGGGAAACTACACAGGGACCCTTCGCCCACGCGGGCTCTCCCTGTCCCTGCCCCGGCATTCGCCCAAAGGCCGCACGGGAAAACCCCGATTCTAAAAACCATGGGCAGGGCAGTCTTCTTAATTCTTAAAGAAAGTCTTCTTTCAGAGCGATCCTCCACTAGGAGTTCCTCCTTAGAGACCTCATCATCGCGTGGAATTTTACTAAACCTAAAACAGAAAAACCACGCAAAAAACTTTTTGAAAAAAATACAGGGCGTCTATATTTACACGGGCTCCGGTCCCTAGCATTAAACCCTTCTTGGGGAATTTCCCGGACCTCCCCCCATTGAGGTCAACTAGTTCTCGTTTTCCTTTGCGACAGGACACTCCGAGCGGAAATGCCCGACTTTCCCGCAGGACCAACACTCGCGTCCGTAGGCGGATTTCTTTTCGCGCCAACCTTCCCCTCGAGCGTTCCTTTCCTTTTCTTTCATTGAGGACTTTTTGCCGCTCCCGGTCTCCAACCCTTCCTCTGTAGCTTTCCTTTCTTTAATAACACCGCTCCCATAAAAATTCCCTTTTCCCCTTTCGAAACTTCCCCCTTGAATTATTTTAACCACTTTCGCTCTTTCGACGGCCAAATTCAAAGACGAAATTCCTTCCAATTGAAGGGTTCGCCTTGTAAAACCATCATAGACACCCGAAACAAACTGTGCACAAGCAATTTTATCGCGAACGTCGTGGGGGCACTCCGCGTAAGCGAGGCGCGAAAGCCTCTCTAACTCTGTACCGTACGCGGCTAAATCTTCACCGAATCTCTGTTTTCGATTAATAAATTGCGTATTGCAATTTTGGGATAAATATACCTCTCCGAAACGTAACTCGAGAGAAACGTAACTTAGACTTAAGCTCCGAAAACTCAAGATTAGTCAAATCCTCAACCGTCTCTAAAACCGAACGCGCCTTCCCTCGTAAGCACGAAGCAAGTACCACAGTCTTTGTGGCATCTGCCCAACAGTTCGCACGCGCGATTAGTTCGAACTGTGAAAAGAACTCGCGCAACGAAGTGGTACCGTCGAATGTGTCGGGCTTTATTTTAAACCCGAGCTCCGATCGCGGATAACTGTTACTAAACGCGTCCGCGTTTGCATTTCGCGTTTCGAAATCCCCGGTGGCTCTGTTATTGGATAGACTTATCTGGGAGGTCCGTAAAAGCTGCAGCTCCTCATCCCGTTGGCGAAACGTCGCTCGAAGTTCTTCCTCCCTTCGCGCCTGATCTTCGCGCATCCCACGTATCTCCTGCAGCAGTCCTTGTAGGAATTACGCCTCCATAACGGGCTCCGCAGCGTCCGCTGGGGGAGAACGCGCTCGAGCTCTTTTCCTCCTCGGGGCAGCCGTTGCTCGTCTTCACTCGTCCGATCGGACGAGCCCCCAAAATGTTGCGTCCGGCTCCGCCGTCCACACGACACCTCGCGCACTCGCGCACTCGTCGGCTCGACTTCCGCTCGCGGCGCACGCCACCGGGTCGCGAAGAAATCAATAAAGATTGGAAATCAACAAGGGAACTTTATTTAGTAAAGAACACACGTCTTACTCTTCAAGAGCCCAGAGACAGAATCACAAAATCAATAATCAACAACCGCGCATCGGTTCTTCGCGACCGATCTTTTAAACCGCCGCGACTTCAGCCCGCGGCTGGCGCGCACTCCCAGGGCGTCGCATCTGAGCACGGGCGTAACAATATATATCTATATGGTTGGCAACGGATGTTTTATGTAGAGAATGTCCTTGTAAACTTGTAAACCTTCCAAGGAAACTGAAAACGATTCCGAGGACTTGTTAAATGATAATGTAACATTTATTTTATATTATATATACACTTATTTTATTGGAAAAATTTGCCGTAGACGACCACATATATATGTATTTTATATAAAACATTTCATAATTAGAAAATAAAATATTCGTACAAGCAAAAAATTTTTTAATAAATACCATATATGACGTAAATAAATATATAATAAGTATGCTTTACTTATTAATATGTATAATACATAAAAATGCAAAAGAAATTGGAAAAAAGAAGATTTGAACCCGAACAACACATCGTTCAGCCGCTTCGTAGTTCAGCGCCTTGCGCGCTCGGCTACCGAAGCTCGGTGAAAATTTTGTTAGCGACTCGGTACATACACATGTGGACAATTTTAAATAAATTTTTCTCGCGAATGCTTGAGAGTTGGGTCGAATGGTTTTACCTATTATTAAGGGAGGTGTAGTATTACAACATATATCAAGCTCATTAAAATCGGAGAGGACAGATGTTGGTCCTCCCCTTGTTAGTAAATCTCGTCACACAACTCCACACCCTTCAAGCAAACGCTCGTAAAAACGTCGTCGATGCTAA
>NW_011964252.1:0-4156 GCF_000949405.1 Vollenhovia emeryi
AAGACCTCATAAGAAAACATAATCAGGCCCTTTCAAAATATTATTTCTTATCCTTAATTGAAGCTTACCGAGCAGAAATGTAATAAAATTTAATTTTTAAACTAATTCTTTAATTGTGTTAAATTATATAGTCAGCAAAAGTATATTCGGACCATTGAGTTTATCTATGATTCAGACAACTCGATGCCAAATCATAATCTGCTCGTCTCTTATACTAATGAGTGATGATTTTTACTTGCGAGGAAGCCTAACGCGCAGTCGCCACATCGCGGCAGCGAGTGGTACTGGTACTATTCAGGCTAATATGTATCATACACTATTATAAGGGAATTCGTGCAACTAGGGCATTCTTAATAATATCAAAATGGCCCCGATGTGGTAATAGTGGAACCTCCCTTAATTCGTTAAACTAGGGCATTCTTAACAATATTTAATAAAGACCCGACATGACAATAGTAGGGTATCCCTCCAGCAAACACCAAAGTAACAGTTACATAACATCAATATAAATGTAATATAACACATGCCTGTGTTTGCTGGGCCTTTTGAAGAAATCCTGTTATCATCCTTATCAGGGCCTTAAACTGCATGAATTAGCCCTAACAATTTTTTCTCAGAAAATTGTAATTTTTTTCTGTTTTTGGGTGGTTTATGTAAAGACTACCTTAAAGTTTATGCATTTTCTTCTTAAAGTTTGCATATTTTCTCAATATGGAAAAGGTAACTAATGCGCAGTCCGTTTCTTTTATGCCTATGGTTTGTAGAATATGTAATATGACATGTGGACATTGATTGTCAATGAAGTTATACCAATATAGCTATTAGCCTAGTTTACATCGTGTACTTAATATGAATAACAAATAGTAACAACTAATAAACTGGTTCACTCATTAGTCGACTAGTTCAAGTGCTCTATTTCATACGTGGTATCAAGTGCACGATGTAAACCAAGCAATAAAAACATTTCTCCAAAATTTTTGGCGCTTTCTTTAAAACAAAATTTCGCTATTTTTTTAAATATTATTAAGTAAATATTGTTAAGACAAATCTAATGGCAACTCACTTTATTAGCCTTTTTAACCTCTTCGATATAATGCGTCGTCATCAATACGGTGGTGCCTTCCTCCTGTGTTAGTTTGATCAGATAAGCCCAAATGCTGTAAAAAAGAACGTTCAAACATTTTCTTAATATTTATTAAGATATTAATACAAATTTTCTTATATTCTTAATAATTTTGTGCTTATCACGTCTAAAAAAAGGAGCCAATTCTACTTGCTTTTCTCTCAAAATTGGGTCCAAACCTACGGTGGGTTCATCGAGAATTAGAAGTTCGGGCTTATGCATCAGTGCTGCGACAAAGGAAACCCTCCTTCGTTGACCTCCACTCATGTTCTTCACCAACTGATTTGCTGGAGGCAGTTCGAACAATTCCGAGAAAAACCTATGTCTCGTTTCTTGGAAATAACATGGATAAACTGTGGTTGTTTCAAATTGACATAGTAGAATATCTTTCGAGCAAGACAAAATTAGAACCGCTTGAAAGACTTACTTAAAAGTAAAAGTAAAACTTGTCAGAATTTACATGATATTTTGCGCGCAACAACAACAAGTTTTCTTATCCCATGTACCTGTTCGGTATCTTACCGATCTCCTTATCGTCAAGCCCATTGATCCTGCCGAAGTAATAAAGAGCATCGCTTGTAGAAAACAGTTCGACTAAAGAGGTATCCTGCGGCATATAACCCACTCGAGGCCCTGGAATTCCGCAGCCCACACTGCCCGGAGATCCCCCCAAGATCCACATCTCTCCACTGTCGAGATAACGTAATCCGATGATACAGGACAACAGGGTTGTCTTGCCACATCCGCTGGCCCCCAACAGCGTGTATCTGTTTGATGAAAATATTTCGTTTACGAGATACTGCTTGGGCCTATATAAATTTTATATATGTTAGATTACACAAAAATTTTTAATAATTGGAGTACTATTGCAACAGCAAATTCCGGAGACTAAATCAAGTAAAAAAAGTCCTGTGTACTACTTTTCCCTCCGACAAACAGTTATTGAGATATCATAAGCTAAATATTGAAAAAGTTATAAATTTTCTCTTGAATATCTCAAAAAGTATTAAGCAAATAAAAAATGTTTCACACAAAAGTTCATATTAATTGGTAGAAAAAGTTAGTATATTAAACCATAGGGATTTTATTTAAAAAATTGAAGATGACCTTCACGTAATCTTCAAGCAAGTATTCAAGGTTAAATTCATAAAACCATCTCATTTCCCCCTCGAAACCCAACAATATTTGCTGAGGTCATTTTTTGCTAGCCGTCTTCCCCAAAAAGATATATGCGTGGATCATTTAAAATGTGACACCCTATATACTATTCCCCAAAGAGGTTCCTATTTTACAAACGATGACAATTTAAGCAATTGATGAAGGTACTCGTGAAAGAGCGTGATGGCAGATAGTTCAAGCAACTTCTATCAAAAGATGAAGAAAGTAGTATCAGTTATCCATAAAAGACATGTGAGATGTAGGTTCAGGTTTGTGGAACAATATTAAAATTTGCACAAGTAATCTGAAGTATTATATTAATCAGTAGCAATTCAATCTTCACTGCATTGTTTTCTTTCTTATAGCGAGCATCTGGGGTTCTTTTGATAAACTCATGATATTTACGTGCAACCTTATTCGTCTAAACTCTAAACGGAAATTAATAGGAAGAGGAATAATGTTTTGTGTTGACTAGAGAAAGAATGATTACATACACGGAACCGTTTGAAACCGTCATATTCAATCCGTCGAGCACCAACTCTTCTTTCCCATAACGCTTCACAGCGTTCTTTACAACCACCATGTTTTGCTGCAACATTCTGCGTCTGCGAATTGGTGATGTCAGTCCTATCAAACTGTAACAAATGTTTTTTTAGTGATTAGTTTTTTAAAAAGTAGTAAGAATAGAATTCACTAGTCATTTTTAATAGGAAAACATTTTTTGGAATATTATTTTTTATTTTTTAAATTGTAATTTATGTTATTACACATTGACTATTTTATTGCTTTTCGACGCACTGTTGGTATTGGAAAATTTGCGAATATCTTATTGTAACGTGGTGAAACATGATATTGTTTCATTTATATGGTGTTCTCGTGATTAAGTGAATTGGTGGAAGGGCCTGGAAATAAAAAGAAGCAAGTATACTTTCGTTTATGTTTTATATCAATTTTGAAATGCAGAGAACATTAAACGTTGGTTTTAATAAAGTCCAGCCGACATTTTTTCAAAGGATTGAATAATTCAGTGACATACAACTGTTTTTAGTGATAATGCACTGATTGACGTTTAAAGAGTTCCAGGCCCTTCCACCAATTCACTTAATCACGAGAACACCATATAAATAAAACAATATCATGTTTCACCACGTTACAATAAGATATTCGCAAATTTTCCAACATGTGCACTTTTATATAATTAATTAATAATGCATCAATTGTATGCTTGTACATACGTATTATATATACAAAGAGAATGTGTAACGTGTATGTTATACATATATTCTATGTGTCAGAAATCTAGAATCTTGAAATTATTATACGATTATTACAGACATCCTTTATGGAGCTTATTTATAAACAGATACGTTTAATAAATGGACGTAACACTCTCTACTAGTACACGATGACTACTCAATAACGCGGTTTTACTCCGATCGACCTTACGTGTATCTTTTTCTTTTTATCTGTATAAATAGAATTTACGTAACATTTGATAAAACATTTAAGATTCTTAACTCTTCTGTTCTACAATTTAAATGAAGCATCGCTTTGCGTGAGGGTATATTCCGATTATTTAATTGTATGTATATGTAGATGCAAAGATGTATTTAACGTATGCGAAGTATGGTTTTTGCTTTTTTACGTAGAATTGTAATTTGTGAGATATATTGAAAAAAGAAAAATTGCGCATTGAAGACGTCAACATCCTGTTTGTCGCAAAGTAGAACATGAACAAGCTGTAACAGAATTACAAAGTGTGCTCATTAATTGTTATTTAGTATCCTAAATGCGGCCATTTTCGAAATGATAAATCTTAAAAGGTATCATAAGCATAAAGCAATTTCAACACAATTTCGAGAACAAACTTTGTAA
>NW_011964253.1:0-4157 GCF_000949405.1 Vollenhovia emeryi
ATACCGCGTCTTATGCGGCTTGCTACATCCAATATGCCTATCGATGTCCCTGACTGTGAGCACGCCTGTGAAAACTTCCGAAAATCGGTCTAAATAGTTATCATTTATTTCTGCTTCTGCCCGGTTGATTAAAGGTCGTATCAGTCATCAGTGGATTATGCCTACTGGGGATACCACTATAAAAAAAACGCGTCAACAATAGTACCTCAAGGGTGACGAGGAAAGCTATTGAAAACACATTTACGCTCCTGAGCCTCGAGCGGCTCGTTGGCTTCGCGAGGGACAGCGAGGTAAGGGGGGTAGCGCTGGGAGAAGCAATTGAAAATCGGCCGCGAAGTGACCTACCTCGCCGAGCTCTGATGCATGACTTTTGTTGCGATTTTCGGACTCTACAGTTTCAGTATCTGAATCACAAAATTCATTGTTGCTATAAGAATACAAAAATTCATCTGAAATATCTAGTTCAATGAATTGATCTTTTTCAAAGCAAGTAATATTTTGTGAAATATTAGATGGGCTTGTGTCACTTGAATGTAAATCACATGAAATGGTAGATGCCTTATCTACCCCCCCCCCCATTATCTGTACCTCGATATACCAATTGGGAATGAAGATTCACATGACTGTCATTATTTCCAATTTTTTTATGGGTTTTGACAGCGATATGTTCTGTAATTCTAACAGGGTCTGTTGAACGAGCTATGCACCGCTTATGTCGGGATGTATAGGACTTTTTAACAAACTTTTCAGACACATTCATTTATCTATTGATTGTCTTACCCCAAAGATCGTAAGCTATACAAGGTAGGATCAAAAAGTAGTAGGACTGAATTTTTGTAGCGTGAACGGAGCGGTGGAGGGTGGTCGGACCACCTGGGCGTGGTAGTGGGGAGCCTCCCGAAGAGACTGATATTTTTCCCGGTCGCCTACGGGCAAGCAGAGAGTAAGTACGTCGATTTTCGTGAACCTCTGTTAAGAAGTGACGTCGCGATCCAAGATGGAGAAAAATCTCGAGCAACGCTACGCCATCAAATTCTGCGTCAAACTCGGGAAAACCGCGACGGAGACCCTCGGAATGATTAAGGATGCTGTCATGAGCCGCTCAACAGTGTTCGAGTGGCATAAGCTGTTCCGGGAGGGGCGGGAGCTCGTCGAAGACGACCAGCGCGTCGGTCGCCCGTCAACTTCAAGGATTGATGAAAATGTGGCCAAAGTGAAGGCGCTCCTGGACTCCAACCGGCGCACAAACATTCTTCTGATTGTCGATGAGTTAGGGATTTCGTACGGTAGCGTCCAAAAAATTATTACCGAGGATTTGGCCATGCGAAAGGTGTGTGCCAAGTTTGTGCCAAGAGTCCTGAGTGCTGGTGAGGGAGTTTCTGACCAAGCACAGGGTTGTCACGTTGCCTCACCCCCTCTACAGTCCAGTTCTGGCACCGCCGGACTTCTTCCTCTTTCCTCGGCTCAAGCGGGACCTTAAGGGAAACCGAGCTCCGTAGAAGACGTCCAAGGGGCCGTGACGGCATCTCTGAAGGGTATCCCGGAAAGCGAGTTCCAGAAAGCGTACGCGCAGTGGGAATCGCGTTATATGCGTTGTGTCGAAGCACAAGGGTGCTATTTCGAGGACTACTAAGGATTTGTACCGATCAGTTCAATAAAAAAATTTAAATTAATTCAGTCCTACTACTTTTTGATCCTACCCTGTAAATAATATGTACAACCTACAACAAAGAAAAATAAAAATTGCTATCGTAATAACTATTAAGTATTAGATATAATGACACTATAGCTCAAGATTGTAATAACGATTTAAAAAATCATGTAGTATAACAATACATATACGAGGGAAAGTAAAAAATTATCCGCACTTTTCGTTCTACAATTTATTTACACAAAAATAGGGGTTCAATATGTACGTCATTTTTCAACATAGTCTCCTCTCTTGGCAATGCACTTGGTCCAGCGGTCCACAAGCGTATTGCTTCCAAAGAAGAAGGTGTATTTCTTCCAAGAAGAAAGCCACTTTTGCACCGCTTCCTGTAAGCCCAGATCTTGCTCCCTCCGACTTTCATCTGTTTCGGCCGCTCAAGGATGCTTTGCGAGGTCGTCAAATTTCTACAGACGTAGACGTGCAGGAAGCGGTGCAAAAGTGGCTTTGCGACCAACCGAAAACCTTCTTCTCGGAAGGTATACGCAAGCTTGTGCACCGCTGGACCAAGTTGCCAAGGGAGGAGACTATGTTGAAAACTGACGTACATATTGAACCCCTATTTTTGTGTAAATAAATTGTAGAACAAAAAGTGCGGATAATTTTTGACTCACCCTCGTATATATAAGTATATCGCATGTAACAGGGGGGAGGGGCTTTTCATGGCTTGTGAGTTGTTTTTAGCACTCGTCTTCAACTCGTGCTGAAAAACATAGGTACTCGCCTGAAAAGTCCCACTTTCCCTCTTGGTTGCACAATATATTATTTCGATGTATTACTATTGACGATGTAATTTTATTCGTAAATAATAGAAGAATTGTACTAACCTTTTCAATGATGACCTGATGGATCAATCCAATATTAGTACTAGCTACTGAAATGTACCATATAACTGAACAACTAACTGAAACGAGGCAATTTGTACGGGCAGAGAGAGAGCATGTCAGTGGCCCCTCTGTCCTTGTCTGGCTTATGGTATGGTCGAGAGTGGCATGTTTCGACAGAAGAAGCGCGCATCACGCCAGTGCCAGAGATGCAAACTGTGGGGCCGAGCACCATTGAAGTGTTAAGCCTATCACACAATGGGAAAGCACAGGGAATAGGAATAGGAAATAACACAGGCAACAGAAATAACTAAATTCCAACTTACCAGAAACCGTGCATCGACGCACAATGGAATATGGAATAGGCAATAGGAACAGAATTTCCGACGCGTTGGATTTCTGTTCCCTATTCCCTGTGCCTGACCTACCTGACCAATCACAGTGGAGACTGGAACAGACACGTGGTTTTAAAATGCAGATGATTGGACAGCACGCCTATTGCCAACGAATCATTGTGTCTTGGCATTACATAGATTTCTATTCCCTATTCCTATTCCCTATTCCTATTGCCTGTGCTTTCCTATTGTGTGATAGGCTTTAATTAGATAGAACCCTTACAAGAAGAGTATAGGAAATATTGTACAAAAAGGTTTTCATCAATTGAATAAATATATAATAAACTGCTCTATATAATATATATATCATTAATATGAGTTTTAATTAAAAAATCGATGTAAAATTGAATAATAAATAACTGGTCCCTAAAAACCCCCCACGTTGCCTATATGTACGAGTCTTTCATGATAGTCACGTGATTACAATGCACATGGCAAAAAGGCACGCGCTACTGCGCGTGCCTTAGAAATCCCACGATCTAGGATCACTGGCCCGAGCCCCGATCAGCCCTTAATTCGCACTTTTTACATTCTTGGCACCCAAACCAAGTTGTTAATGCATGAAAATTTAATCGTGTAGTTAACCGGTTTAAAAATGATTATTATAACTTATTTTATATCATATTCATAATCAATAATTAAAATTGCATAGTAAATACAATGCATAAAATAAACTGTAAATGTACCATTATCACTATGTATTGATAACAAACAATTCAAGATTTATGTCGATTATGTAATAATTATTGTGTAATAATTAAAGTAGTGAGACAATATTATATTTAGAAACATTTCTAAAATATTTCAATGTTATACAGGGTGTCGGATTCGATATGGACGACTCCAAAGATTATAGTAGATTGGGTTAAACTGACAATGAGAAGAAAAGTTATATACCATTTTACAAAATCCGTAATTATTATCGCCTAATTAAGAAAAACGTCTGAGCCAATAAGTGCACGGAGGAACTGAAGGCCGGACTCGGCATACATGCAAAATGGTGTATTATTCTCCTACCACCAGAAAAACTTTTTCGGCGCGGTGTCATGTCGCGCGTTCGCTCGCTGCGAGCCGTTCGCCCGCTCACCGCGCGCCGTTCGCTCGCTCACCGCTTCCCGCTCGCCGCCGTCTCTCATCGATCGATGCGTGACTCCACCTCTCGCTATCAGATCTTGAGAGATGTCAACAGATACACCATTTTGCATGTCTGCCGAGTCCGGCCTTCCGCTC
>NW_011964254.1:0-4159 GCF_000949405.1 Vollenhovia emeryi
AACACATGTGAATTAACAAACAAAAACAATGTAAATTGTCTACTCATGCACTGTTAAGTATTTCAGATACTGTAAGAGTTCCGCTTGGAATGCCGAGCGGCGTGGACGTTGTTGCCTAACCTAATTGAGAAATTTTTGTTCACTTGCGTATAACTCGACGCAGTAAGTCGCTTGGGTGCGGCCTTAATTTTCTTGCTGCCGATTATTACGAGTAGAAGCCAAATAATACAGAAACGACTATTTCGTTTCGACGTGGCCATATCGGCTTTGAGTTCGGTAGAGTC
Organism: Vollenhovia emeryi; assembly: GCF_000949405.1. Classification (NCBI taxonomy): domain Eukaryota; kingdom Metazoa; phylum Arthropoda; class Insecta; order Hymenoptera; family Formicidae; genus Vollenhovia; species Vollenhovia emeryi. Next base: position 285 of record NW_011964254.1, read on the forward strand.
GGGTGCCAGGAATAAGACAAAGAAGACGTAGCCTATGACTTTGACTGACAACGGTGACGAATTAGTAACAATGTTAAAAAGAAAAGGTGTACAAGATACATACGTAAGACAGCATCTCAAAAAACCTAGTAAGTTTCAATTAATTTAATAAGCCACTATCGATATTTATTCTAATGTAATTGTAGCATAACATTGCAATCTAACCTAAAAAATGTATTATTGGAAATTAATATTTAACGATTACTTGTAGAACCTGGTAATAATGGAAAAGTAGGACCTGCAGAAACAGGTCTTCATGTCCCTCCGATTCCAATCAAAACTGGTACGAGTCGAAAATTGATGACACAAGAGAAGCGTTAGCAAATTATTCGTTAAAGAGCATACCAAGTAGTAGTGTAGTCTAAAACTATTCCTCGAAAAGTACTTCTTTGAACGACAGGAGAAGATTGTTGAATGATAAAACTAATATCCCAGATTTACATGTGAATCAAAAAATTCAAGGAACAGGTACATAAAACAAAAACAAAAATCATCTTTTATATATAAAAATGCCTGAAAAGATCTTTTCAGCTAATAAGAATCCTTTAGAATCAATTTTAGTGGCATTTTTATTAATAAAAAAGGATTTAGAATATGGACGGTTGTTGCCAGATAACGCATACAATTTTCAACAATAAGGATTATGGTACACATCTTAAAATTTTAAAGATATCAATGTTTTCATCTTTGATTTGTATTCCAAATAATCTATTAATCTATCATGTTGATATAAACATTTTTATATAAGGTGATAGGCCTAGTGGTTGGATACGAATAATTGAGCAGACCCAGTAATTCAATGCATTTTTAAATTTGGTTAAATGTGTATAATTACTTTAGTACCTATAAACCTGTAGAATGTTATTTAAATTTATTTGTATATTTTTATTGTATCAAAAGATCTTCGTTTTCAAAATGATAATCTAGTATTGAAGTAATAAATTATGACTTTTGTCTATTTATTTTAAAGTAATATTTACATAATAACAATCAAGATTACTCTCTAGTACTGCACGAAGATTGTGATAAATGTTAAATATCATGATATCTAAAATTTTTGATAAAAACTTTTAAAAAATATATCAAATTAAAGGTGAATAGTAATGAAAAGTCTATGTGTAGATGTGTCTATGTGTATCTCTTTAATCTAATTGTATTTTTTAAAACAGCTTTCAGTGCACAACAATTACCATCTGGCTTTTTGGTTAAAGATTTCCAAAAAGAAAACTGTAGCACTATAATTCTTAATAGTCAACACTTCAATTTACAACAGATTCCAATTATTGATGGCCAGCAGCAAGTGCTGAATAATACAGTATCGACCAATGAAACAGGTAAAAGGCATATCTCAATTTCGTAATGACAGAATTTATTTTTATGAGATTTATTCACAATATTTTTTTATCGGTATTGTACTTCATGCACCAAAAGAGGAACTCTCTATTGCGGAGGATATTTCTTTACAAAGCGATGATGGACACGGTATGGATATTGAAACAAATAATGCATCTGGTTGTATAGATGAAAATGTTGATGGTGAATATGAACGTAATGACAATGACAATAATGAAAATGACATTTATATGAATAATGAAAATGAAGAGTTTTGTGCTCCTCATAATCACGAAAATGAAGCTCATATTTTGCTGAATTTAGAGCAACAGACTCACAATATAAATAATTGTTGTCGTAAGTAAATTTTACTAACTCTGTAAATTTTTCATCTTATATAAATTTTGTTTTATATATTTATTAATAGAAATTTATAATTTTTTTCTATGAACTAAATTTGTATAACATACATTTTCACAGTATATTTGTATAATATACATATACAATTCAAAATTATTTAATTTTTCTTAAATTGTAATTACATTTTTTAATAAAATGACATGTTATTGACAAAGCTACAGATTGTTTAAGGAGATCATAGAGTTGTTATTTGTAATTTCTCCCACTGAACACATATAAGTCAATTAGACTCATGTAACTAATTAATTTTTTTTTATTACAGTTTCTTGTCGAAAAATACTCTTAATGCTGCTTAAAAAAAATGGATAATCTGTTAATAATGAAAAATGGGCCACAACAAAATAATGAAAACAATCCACAAAATGAACAAACATTTGATCAACTTCAAATGTTACCGATAAATGAAATTGAACAATTGCTTTTATTCGACCAAAAGTTGCTAGATCCTCTCCACCATCAGATGAGATCACAATTTGTAATAAATTATTTTTTTAAGTAATGGAACTATTTTGTATGTTCTAATTCTGTTTACAAATTTAAACAATGTGTTATGTTTCAGGAAGCAAAAATGGTTGCTGTTGGAGGAAATACTTGTGATAAAACGATCAAAAGAATTTTGTCGGTAATCATGACCGATGAGTTGGCAGGCAAATGTACTTGGATCATTAAAAAACGTAACAAGACTAAATTTTCAAATTTCAATTTTCCTAAAATAATGAGTGGTAAATTATTCATCTTTTTAGTTTTAAAGGATAATTTCTCTACCCTCTATATGTAAATGTATAATGTTTTATAAATTTCATTCTTAGTTTACATCACCAAAAAATATGCTACTATTGATGAAGTAGTAAGAAAACGGATACAACTGTGGCTGCAAAAATATGGTGACCGCATAAAGCTTAAACAAGAACAAGCTCGAAAAGACGAAGCACAGCGTCAGAACGAGCATGAACAGAGACAGCAAGAACAATTATTTAATCACCAAGAATAATCTAGTTTATTTTTTTATTTTATTAATATTTTATTAATAAAATTAATAATTTTATTAATAAAATTAAAAATTTATGTTAGTTCACATGATATTATTCAGTTTATTTTCAATGTGATACTATATGTGATACTATAAGTTTATTTTCAATGTGATACTAGTAATAATTGCAAGCATAAATGCGAGTAATTAAAGAGTTTCGAATGTAACAAAATTTAAAAAAATGTTAAAATTTTATTAAATTTTAATTCTATAAAATTGTATTACTTTTTATTTTATAGTAGAAGAAGTTGAATAAAACTGGAAAAGATGCAACAGAATTCAGATTTACAAATTGCTTAAAACAGAATAAATAAATTTCTGTTTTCTACGATTTTGTAATTCTAATTCTGTTTCATTTTTTCCGGTTTTATTCGATGTTCTCACAAAATTAAAAAAATAATCATAACCTTAAAATGACAACCTAGAAGTCTCTTCTTGATTCTCTTTATGTTGACTTTTAGATAACTTTCAAGAGAAGTTATAAAACTGAAAAGTGCTCATTAGGATGTCTGTAAGATCACTTTTGAGATGGACATTGGACATCTTTTAGTTGCACTATAAGATCACATTTCGGAAATCTTGAAAGACATCTTTTATCTCTCAAAAGTTATCTTAAAGAACACATTAAGAGGACTTTTTGTTTATTGGGTATATCCTAAAATCGAATGAAAGGACGCGGCCTATGTAGGTGGCAGTAGCGCGGCCGTAGTCAAGAGTGTCATGCTTGCGCAACCAGTCAAGAGAGTGGGAAAAGCCAGTCGAGAGAGTGGGGAAGACGAGCTCTATGGCCGGTATTCATAGGGTGCGTTCCGAATTACGCATGAAGCGCGTAGACTGCAATACTGATGCGCAACGCTTCGAAATCGTTCCGTTTTTTTAATGCACGCATAAAGCGCATGAGCGCTTGAGAATTTTGGAACGATTTCCCGAGCGACTTATGCGCTACGCTACAGTGGGCTTGGCAGCTGAGAAATTAAATGGACGCCGAACGAAACGACAACAAACGTTTAACGGTATCAATTGTATCTGCAATGATACTTTTAAATAAAAACAA